>NW_025966033.1:0-9570 GCF_021869965.1 Rhincodon typus | reverse complement strand
CCGGTTTCAAGTTCTATATGCTCCAGAGGTGTGTAATAACACCTTTGCATAGGCTGTTTACATTTGAAAAATCTCAGTTCGGGCAGTGAAAGCAACAATGAATAGCTTTTTCCCATTCTGCCCCTGCTCCCGGGCTTCTACTATTTGCTCCTTTCCTCGAGCACTGGGCAGTCTTCAATGGCAGATGGATCAAAACATTTCCCTCCACGGGCAAGCAATGCTTGGGGATGATATACCTTTTGCAGCTCCTTCTTGAACACTGGAATGGTGAAGAAACAGAAGAGGCAGAATCAGACGTCAGGAAATTATAAACGACGATTGGGAACTTTCATCAAATGACATTAATCAGAGACAGAGAGAAGGATGCAGAGCTGCGAGAAAAGAGAGAAGTCGAAACTGGAGACTATTCCCTTTAGAAACTTTATCTGGGATATTTCTGTGCAGCCTGTTTGTTTTTCAGAATTCGATTTCACACAACAATCTTGCAGAAAGTCTTTTGCAACGCGGACGTCGGTTTCTTTGTAACGACCGGGCAGGGATTAATATCTGACACCAACAGTCCCAGATTAAGAGAATCCAAGTGAAACACTCACTCACCGAGAGTCATCCCCAACGTCCCTGAGCTGCGGGTCTGCAGACAGTTCAACGTGGAAGGGAGGGTTAAAAATGAGCGATTGTTTCTCACTCGCCTGCTCTGTCACAGAGACAGTGAACAATGTCAGAAGTCACATGACACCAGGTTATAGTCCAACAGGTTTATGTGAAATCACACGCTTTCTCAGCGCTGCTCCTCCATCAGGTGAAGTGACACTTTTCACCGGCATCTCCACATCACAGAGACAGGGAGAGTGACGTCATAAACCCATGGTGTCATTCCTGAGCAGGAAGAAACTGTTCAGCCCAGCGAGTCCACGGCAACTCTCTGTCACTTGTATCTCTCCGTGGTTATTCATAATCGGTAATATCCGTCCTAATAATGGTGAACTGTATCTGTGTCGTGATGCTGTCTCCGATGCTCTTGTCATCCATGATTTTCATTTCACCTGAAGGACGCTACTTTCTGAAACAGCGTGGGGAATTACTGCAGGGCATCCTGCGCATGCAAAGCACTGCAATTGATGTTTTTCAAATTCGACACTTTATTCCTGCGATCTCAGAGAACAGTTTTAACAAATAAGACCATCGCAGACCGACACAGAACAAGAGAAGACCATTCAGACCTTCAGACGCGTGTCACCTCACTTGTGTAAACTTGGCCCATGTATCAATATGAGATATTTATTTCAGATGCACGAACTTATGGGAAGCAGATCAAAACACATCAAAATGATGAGATCTGATTTCAATGAGATCGAGATCAGTCTGAGATCCCAGAGTGTCTTTGCAGTGAACATATCATACACGGGGAAGAAGGAAGCAAGTTTTAAACAACCCCTGCCCTTAGTCAACAAACATCATCACTGGTGGTAAAAATAAATGCAATTACCTTTATCTTTAATGTTCTCAAATTCCATTTCCCTGTTTACTGATCCTGATCTGTGGAAGCAATTTCTCACTGTCTTGCGCCAGGAAATCTCTATTTAAGCTTCTTTGCTCGAAACAGAACAATCCCGGACTTTGGAATATCTCCACAAATCTGAATTCCCTCACCCCGGGCATGATGAAATCTGAAGATTGCGATAAGATTTATGGAACAAAATTGGTAGTTGGAAACATGGAAAGAAAACAAAACAGAAACCCAATCACCAGCTTCGCAAATCTTTCAAAACTTTTTGTTATCTAACTGGAAACAAATGGTATAATAATCCGTCAATGGAGAGAACCTGCTCCCAAGAGAAGGGGCAAACAGCACCATCCGGGAGCAGGGAGACAGATTGAGAAGAATATATTCTTGAAACTCTATGTTGCTTTGAATTCCCAGAACAACATGTAATGCACTTCACTCTGACTGGGGTGCACCCTTAGGCAGACGGCTCGTTGGTCTAGGGGTAGGATTCTCGCTTAGAGTCTTATCTGATGCTGACCTGCGAGACGTCCTGGGTGCAAATCGCGGACGAGCTCGGAGCTCTTATCTTCACTTTCACTAAAGTGTCCAATCAGCTTTCCGAAAAATTGTAGTGAACACAGCTGCAGAGAAACATTTGCGAAAACGAGTGTTTCCGGATGTTCGCTCGGCAATCTTCTCTGAAAGAATCCGCAGAACGCAAGAACTGCAGATGCTGGAGACAGAAACATGACAGTGTGGAGGTGGAGGAACAGAAGAAGTCACAGGCAGCATCGAAGAAGTAGGAGAGTCGACGTTTTGGGCCAAGACCATTCATTAGAATGATTTCTTCAGCTGTATTATTGGTCAGTTATGTATTTGTGAAAGTTCTGGAAGCTAGGACGGAAAGTGGTTCGGGACAGCGATGAACAGGTTCACGTGAATGGTGACGTGTGTGAAGAATGTCAGCAATAAAGATAGATTTGAAATTTGAGACAGGAACCTGGTCTGATTGAAGCTTTCCAAGTCGTGAGGGGTACAAACAGAAGAAATAAGGGGGTGAAAATGCTCCCACACCTGACAAGATCAAGAACGATGAGGCAGCGTTTTAAAGTCATGAGAAAAAGAAGTAAGAATCACATGATGAAAAACATTTTTCATGCAACGACTAAGTGGAGCTGTAAATCACTGTCTGACTGCGACAAAGAGGCAGACTCATGTTACACAAAACAGAATTCGATGGCTCTGTTAAAAGTCACAATATGCAGAGTTACAGGGAAAAGGCAAGAGAATGATATTAAAACAGAAACTCATGTATTTATTGCGGAGACCCGGCACACCCACAGCTAAGGCGAGCTATATGGCCTCCGTCTACGTTTTTGACAAATTTTGTGATTCTGAGTGGAATCACAGCTCGACCAACAGAATGTGAGAACTTAGACTAAGGTCATATTTACACAAGCACGACACGTCTAAGCAGCAGAATATTACATAACAACAATGAAGCTCTTTTGACATCATTCTTTAAGGTACATGCCACACACCAGATGAAAAGCTGAATACCTGTAGAAAAAGTCACACGCTAGAAATACAGAGTAGCGCAGCGGGAGCGTGTTAGGCCCATACTCCGGAGATCAAAAATTCACAACCGTTTTCTGCCATTTGCTACAGGCACGTGGTGTTCTGTTACGCACCCTGTGCTTTGATCAGTTTTCCGCTTCCCATAGCTTCATGTGTCTGAAATAAATTTCTCACATTGATACACTGGCCAAGCTTACACAGGGAAGGTGACATGATTGTGAAGGTCTTCTCCTGTTCTATGTTTTCTGCTCTGAATTGAATTGTAAAACCCGTTATCTGAGATGGGAATAAACTGGGGAAGTTGAAACACATCAGTTGCAGTTTTTTTTCCGTGCCTGTTCGTAATTCCCCACACCATTTCAGATGTGAATGATAAGAGGATCAGCATGTCGGAGACAGCATCATGGCACAGACACCACTATTAGGGAGATATATCACCAATTGTGAAAAACGTCAAAGAAATTCCAGCGACAGAGAGTCGCCGTGGACTCGATGGGCTGAACGGCTTCTTTCTGCACGAGAATGACGCCATTTGGTTTGTGACGTCACTCTCCCCGTATCTGTGATGGAGCGTCTGACAGAAAAACGATGGCTCATTTTTAACTCTCCCTTCCACGTTGTACTGCCTGCTGCCCCGCAACTCAGAGCGATTGGGGGCGTCTCTCAGAGAGTGAGCATTTCACTTGGATTGTCTTAATCACGCACAGTTGGTGTCAGAAATTAACTCCTATTCTGGAGGTAGCAAAGAAACTGACGCCTGCGTTGCAAAACTTTTCTGCAGCGTTGCAGACCGAAGAAGAATTCTGAACATCAAACAGGCTGCACAAAGACAAATTCATATTAATTTACCAGAGGGAAGAGTCTCATGAGGCCATTCTTTCCCGCCAGCTGAGCATCTTTCTATCCCTCGGATAACAGGCATTTGAAGAAAGTTCACAAAGTTGTACATTTCCTGTGCATGCTTGTAACTGACACCTCCCACCCTAAATGATTGACAGGGAGCAGTAGAGAGAATGGGCTGTGCCCTCTCCCAGCACTGCCAGCAAGGAGAAAAACAATGGTTTAATATTCCGCCAAATGAGACAGCCCGGTCCCAGGTGATTGGACAAACAGGACACTCCAGGTACCAGGGAGACAAAATGAGAAGATGATGCTTTGGAAACTGTCTGCTGCTTGTAATCCCTGGAGAAATGCGGGATGTACTTCACGCTCAGCGAGTCTCAGCTGGTCCAAGAGTTGCTTGTCTGACCTGGTGATGCCTCGTTGTCTCAAGTGTTATGACCTTGGTTTGGATCTTGCACTGTGTAGCATGTAAGATTTCTTGGTTTCAAGTCCTCAAGTCTTGTCTTTAGTTTCGCCAAAATATCCAATGATTTTTTGTCAAAAAGCAGTTTAATTTAAAGACATTGAGCTGCCTGATTTTGGGATGGGGCAAAGGTACCTTTGCAGCGAACACGGCAAAGGGATACACTTGTTCAAAGGGAGAATGAGAGTTTCAGGATGTTCGCGCAGGTTATTCGACTTTGAATGATTTCTTCAGCTGCAGTATTGCTCAAATGTGCACGTGAAACTTCAGAAATCAGGAATGTGAAGTGATTGGAGAAAGCGCTATACACGTTCATAAGAATTGTAGACAAAGAGGAGGCTGAAAGAACACAACAGGCCAGACAGCATCAGGAGAATTGTTTCTGGAGGCTTTGAAGGTGTTGGCAGTGTGGAGCGTCGAAGGTAGTTCCTAATTTTGAAGTTTTAAAATGTACCTGTGTGTTAACAATGAAGATGGAATAGAAAGTTGAGACAGTTGTCCTTGGGGAAAAAAAGGCTGAAAGCTGGTCTGTTTGAAGCTTCCCAAGTCACGAGGGGTCTAGTCAGAGGAAATAAGGGCGTAAAAATGCTCCCATGCCTGAAAGGATGGAGAACGATTAGGCGAAGATTTAAAGCCATTATTAAAATAAGTAAAAATGACATGAGGAAGAACGTTTTCACACAAGGAATGGGGTTATGGTTGGTAAATCACTGTCTGACAGTGCCAAAGAGGCAGATTCAATCGACAGGAAATGGAATTCAGTGTTATGTTCAAAGCAACAAAATGCAGAGTTACAGCGAGAAGGCTAAAGAATGATATTAAAAGAGACAATCGTTTGCTTATTGTGGAGACGTGGCACCGCTAAGGTATGGTGCATGGCCTCCGTCTGAGCTGTGACAAGTTTTGTGATTCTGAGTGAAATCATAGATCCACCAACAGAATGTGGGAACTTAGACAAAGTTTATACTTACACAGCTGTGACACGTCCATGCAACTAATCAACAGTGAAGACCTTTTGACATCATGCTCGAATGTCCATGCTGCACTGTAGATGAAAAGCTGGATACTTTCCTGAGAAGTATGCACTGCAATGTAGCAGAGTGGCGCAGCGGGAGTTTGTTGGGCCCATAACCCAGAGGTAGGTCGATCGATCGAAACTATTCTGTACTATTTGCAATGAGGGAGCATTGCGCTTTGTCGCCGCATTATACCATGCATTTTGGACAGCTTTTTGCATCCCTCAGCTTCATGTATCTGAAATAAATGTCTCATATGGATTCACTGGTTAAGTTTACACAGGTGAGTTGATGCACTTGTGAAGGTCTGAATAGTCTTCTCCTGTTCTCGGTCGGTCTGCTCCGAACTGAATCGTAAGACCTCCTCTCTGAGATGAGAATAAACCGGTGAAGTAGAAACACATTACTTGCAGGTTTTTTTTTTCCATGCCTGGCAGTAAGCCCCCACGCTGTTTCAGACGTGAATGACAAAAGGAGCAGGACGTCCGAGACTGCATCATGACACAGATACAGTTCACCCCTATGAGGCACAAATATCACCGATTGTGAATAACCACAGAAAACGCATGAGGCAGAGAATCGCCATTGGCTCGATGGGCTGAACGGCTTCTTTCTCCCCGGGAATGGCGCCATGGGTTTATGACGTCACTCTCCCTATCTCTGTGACGGAGCGGGTGAGGGAGAAACAATGGCTCATTATTAACCCTCCCTTCCACGTTGTACTGTCTGCAGCACCGCAACTCAGGGCCGTTGGCGATGATTCTCAGTGCATGAGTATTTCACTTGGATTCACTTAATATGGGACTGTTGGCGTCGGATATTAACTCCTGCTGTGGAAGCCACAAAAAAACGGACGCCCTGTGTGCAGAAAGTTCTGAACACCAACAGGTTGCACAGAAAGGTCCCATTTTAAGTTGCTGAAGCAACTGATCTCTAGTTTCGACTTCTCTCTTTCCCAGCAGCTCTCCATCCTTCTCTCTGTCTCTGAGAAATGTCATTTGACGAAAGTTCCAAATCACCGTTTACAATTTGCTGCAGACGGCTGATTCCACCACTTCTGTTCCTTCCCTCTTCCAGTGTTTGAGAGAGAGCTATAAAGTGTATACCATCCCCCAGCAATGCCTGTCCGTGGAGGGAAATGATTTAATGCATCTTCCAATGGAGACAGCTCTGTCACACGGGAAGGGACAAATAGCACCGTCCAAGGAGTAAGGAGACAGAACGAGCAGAGGATGTTTATTGCTGCTTTCATTGCTCAAAGCAACCGGAAATCGTTTTTTTGTTGTTTAATCAACCTGTTCAGAGATGTTATTACACACCTCTGGAGCAGATACAGCTGAACTCTGGTCTCCTACATCCGAGGTAGGGACTCTATCAACGCCTGCGTGGCACCTGATTTATTCTGGCTTCACCAGACTGGGTCTTTGGTCTCGCGGTCTGATTCTTGCTTCAGGTAGATGACGGGACTGTGAGAAGTTATAGGTTTCAATCATGCATGAACCGTTATTGCCTTAGATATGTTCTTTTTTACATGTTTGGGAGAGCAGGGAAGTGGTTTATGAAATCGATATCGGCCTATGATTCCCAAAGGGTCTTTGCTGTGAATATATCGCATCCCTCCACTTCATCTGATGAAGGTGCCATTCTCTGAAAGCTTGTGATTTCAGATAAACCTGTTGTGCTATAAATTGATGTGGCGTGATTTCTGATTTTATGTCACATTCAGAAGAAACGAAATTATGTTTTAGACAATGTCTGCCCATGGTAAACTGGCTTTCTCACTGGTGTTGATAAGAGCGACATAAATGCAAAAATATGTCTCCTTTAAATGTCCTTAAATCCACGTACTCTGTTTACTGACCCTGGACCGTGGGAAGAATTTCAAATTATCAGCGTAATCAAACTGCTCAACCTCACATCCAACATTATAAATAGCGCCAAAATTGTCAATTGGGAGGTGGAAACATGGAAACGGAACAGATCACCCAGTTTCCAGCTTTGTAAATCTTTCAAAATACTTTGTGATCCAGACTCAGGGGAGAGTGAGGGGTGAACTACCTGATGGAGCAGAGCCAGTTAAGACACCTTTCCCTTCGTTAAGACGCTGGGACATTGACTCTGATAGTCACAATGTCAATACCTGAGCTAAGATATTGAAATAAACAGAATTCAAAGCAAAAAAAGAAAATCAGGAATTCAAATAGAATCTCGGCTCTGGCACAATCAGAAACTTGGGAACAGACACGAAGCGGAAAGGCTCGAAGGGAGATGGCGCTGGGTTCAGGGAAGCTGGATCCTGGTGACACGGACGTTTCTATAGTGGGTGGGATTTAACTGTTTCCGTGTTTCCACAATGAATGTTCCAGACTTCATTTTGGAAAATTAAACCGGCAATGGACTATTGCTGTTCTGGTCAAATCACAATCTCAATCTGAAATTTCATTTCCTATCCCAAATTATCCCACAGATGGAGGTGATGGGTCACTTTCTTGAACTCTTTTATAGCCGTTATGCCATTAGGGAAGGAATTCCAAGATTTAGAACCAGCAACACTGAAGGAACACTGATGTATTTCCAACTCAGAATCGTGAGTGTCTTGGAGCGGGATATGTGGATGATGGTTTTCCTGTGTATCTGTTGTCATTGTCCTTCCAGTTGAAAGCAATCTCTCACCAGGCTGATTCTGGTTGATTCAAGGTGTGTGTTCTCTTTGTAACCAGGAATTCGTTTTCATTTGGATAATTTATACAAGGGAAATAATTTTTCATTTCCTGCCTGGGAATTGTATCCAGGGCTGGGCGATGCAAGCTCTGAATCCTAACCACTTGAACCACCAGATATGCTGACAGTAACCCTTGCGACCTGACTTCTACATGCTCTTGTGTCATTTCTTCCTATCAGAACCAACTTCACCAGAAATGTTTGGCACTCTAAGCTTCAAAATGGTTCATATTGTCGCTGGGTTTCGATGTGGAGAAAACAGAGCTGTGATAATCTGATGAAGAAGGTAGAGAACAGGATGATGTTAACAGGAGCTTGTTTGGAGGCACTGAGCTGTAGTGAAGGGGCGGCACCAAAAACAGTGTCGTTCAATTCGTCTGATTCTAGGGGCCAGGCTTGAAATGACCAGAATCTTCTCGCTGAATTTGTTCAGGGTGTTGAATCGAAAAAATAAAACATAACTCGAAGCTTGAAAGCACATTTCACTTCGAGTGAGTCATAAAATACCGGAAGGGCTGTGAATAAAACAATGGGAAGTTCTAGCCCAGAGACAGGTGGTGCTGAAGCAGGCACCTGAGGGCAAATATGTTTCCTTTGCCATTGAAACTCACCACCGCACAAAGTGGGAACAATAGCAGTGACGGTGATAATCATTGCTGGTGGCTCACCTTGTGAATGCTGCCACTGCTGCTCATGTCCCTGTTAACACCATAACTCTGCAGCATGTAGACATCAGCTATACAGAGGGCCAGGGTGCGATGGGTAACGCGCCTGATTACGGATCAGGAGATTGTCGAGTGGATTCTCACCTGGCTCAAGTGCAATTCACAATTTCTTCATACTTCTAAACTCTTCTTTCTCGCTGCCCTGAAGCCGAGATGAGGTTGTAGTCTGATCTGCAGGAAACGTAATCGTTTCACTGTCTCACGCCAGTAAATATCACCGAGAACACGAGAGTCCATGTCTCAGCCTCATCAGAAGAGGGGAAGATGAAATAGCACTAATAAGCTTTTCATAGGCACCATTAAATTGATCAAATCACTGCGGCTCATGGGAATGGAAAAGAAACAAAACAAATCACCTCATCTCAGCTTTGAGCATCCTTAGAATGGGAATCAGAGGACAATCAGCTGTCCGACTGAGCAGAGACAGTCAAGACACCTTCCCCTTCTTTAAGAGGCTCGGACATTGACTTTGATGTTCTTGGGGACATTCAACCGTCCGAGACATTGAAAGGATTCTTGTCAGAGCTGCTCTGCTTTAGCTGTTGTCACTATCAGGACAATAAATCCTGATTTGCTGGACGTGGAGAGTAAAATTGCTGAATCCTAAACAGTAGACCACCAGGGATGAGGACAGAAGTACTTGCATAATTTCTTACTGACGCAGCTTCTGGCTTTTTGTTTTTAACTGGATATGTTTTTCTCCTCCAAAATGATCGAATCATCGAGTTTTCCAGCACG
>NW_025966032.1:65235-76281 GCF_021869965.1 Rhincodon typus | reverse complement strand
GCTACGACCTTGGCCAGGATCTTGTAGTCCACATTCAGCAACGAAATAGGTCGCCAATTCTTAATTTCTTCCCTCTCCCCCTTCCGCTTGTAAATGAGGGTAATGATGCCCTTCCTCATGGACTTGCACATTTCCCCTGCCCGAAGCGCACTGTCGTACACCTCCAGCAGGTCCTGGCCAACCAAATCCCACAGAGCGGAATACAACTCCACCGGTAGACCATCGCTCCCGGGAGTCTTGTTCCTCTCAAAGGACCTGAGGGCTCTGGTCAGCTCGTCCAGGGATAGCGGCCGGTCCAGCCCCTCCCGCGTGCCGTCGTCTAAGACCTCCGTGATAGACGACAGGAACGACTCGGAGGCCGTGCTGTCCGTGGGCTTCGCATCGTACAGTCCGGCATAAAAGGATCTGCTGATCCTCAAAACGTCGGACCGAGACGACGTTACCGAACCATCGTCTTCCTTCAACCTGCTAAGCACAGAGTTCTCTTTGTGCACCTTCTGAAAGAAGAAACGCGAGCACGTCTCGTCCTGCTCCACGGAGCGGACTCTGGACCGGAAAATTATCCTGGAGGCCTGCGCGGCGAAGAGCGAGGCTTGCTGACCCTTCACCTCGCGGAGATCCTCCGTGACATCAACCCCCATCGACTGCAGAAGGAGCAGGTTCTGCATCCTTTTCTGGAGCCGCGACAGCTTTCCCCGCCTCTCTCTCGCCTTCCGAACACCCTTGAGGACAAAGAACCTCTTGATGTTTCCTTTGACCGTCTCCCACCAGTCGCCCGGAGACTCAAAGAGGGGTTTCACGGTTCTCCAACCGGCATACTCCCTCTTGAGCTCCTCGATGTTCTCTGGGGTCAACAGAGTCGTATTGAGCTTCCACGTTCCCTTGCCGGCCTGCTGGTCGTCCTGTAGGTGACAGTCGGCCAGCAGGAGGCAGTGGTCAGAGAAGAACACCGGCTCGACGCCGGTGGACCTGACCGAGAACGCTCGGGACACAAACAGGAAATCTATCCTTGAGCGGATAGACCCGTCCGGCCGCGACCAGGTGTATCTCCGCTGCGTTCCGTCTGCAGGGGTGCTGAAGACGTCGAGCAGTTTGGCGTCCTTCACCGTTTCTATCAGTAATCTGGACGTGATATCCAGTTTACTACCCCCACCCGCTATCCCCGCGCCGGATCTTCCATCTGCATCTATGATGCAGTTGAAGTCTCCGGCCAGGATGACCGGTCTGGACGTAACCAGCAGGGGTGGAAGCCGCTGCAGGACGGCCAACCGCTCACTCCGTACCGCTGGGGCGTACACATTGATCAGCCTCAGGGGAGCGTTCTTATAGGTGACATCCGCCAGCAGGAGGCGCCCCCCCACCACCTCCTGAACTTGGGAGATGGTGAAGTTGCTTCCCCGCAGCAGAATAGCCAGGCCGGAGGAGCGACAGTCGTTACCCCCCGACCAAATCGAAGGCCCACGGGTCCAGGCGCCCGACCATTTCCCGTACCTGCTGAGGTGCGGTATCCCGCACTCCTGCAGGAACAGGAGATCCGCCTTGATGTCGGTCAGGTAGGCCAACGTGGACACACATCGCCCGGTAGTTTTGACACTCCGGACGTTAATGCTCGCAATCCGTACCCCCATTGAGAGTAGTTACCGCGGTGCCCTCCCCGGGTCCATGTACCCCAAGGTCCAGCCCATGTGCCAGTCCCTGTATCCCCATAGTGCGGGCAAGCTGTTGGACACTCCCGGGGCTAAGGAAACCGTCTGTGCCGCATTCTGGGTCGCTGTCTCTGTCCGGCGTCGCTGGAGCAGGGACAGAGGCAAGAACATCCGGCTCTGGGTCAGGCTGGGGGAGTGCTGTTTCTTGCTCCCCTCTTGAAGCTCCACTACTCCCAGCCGTCCGGGGCTCTGGCGCGGGGGGACCCGCCAGGGCCCCAGCAGCGGGTGGCCGGGTGCTGGCAGGAGCCTCTGGATGACCACTGTCACCGGGCAGTGGGGCGCTGCTTTCCTTCTCCCCGGCGACTTTCATCCTCTGCTTTGGGTGGCCTGCCTCCGAGTCCCCTTCGTCGGAGGAGCTCTTGTAGCCCCCCTGCAGCTGCCTCTTCCCGCTTGGCGGTTGCGGTGCGGCGGCCCGCCGGCGTGTTTTTCTCTTTGCCTTTTTTACCGTCGTCCACTCCCCTGGGTCGCCCGTCGCCTCCTCCTCCATAGACTCAGGGGGCAGGGGAGTCTGCAGGGCTGACCCACCGGCCTTCAGCCCCTCCTGCGGGGCTTGGACCTCCTGCGCGCTTGGGGGGTCCGTATCCTTGCAGGGATCTGGTGTCTTCCTCTCGTCTGGGGGGGTTTGCCCCGCATTACCCCTGCTCGTGACCTGGGCATAGGTGGTCCCCCGCCGTGGGCAAGCCTTGTAAAGGTGGCCCATCTCCCCACAAAGGTTGCAGCTCTTCTCTTTCGGGCAATCCTTTGCGAGGTGCCCCTCCTCCCTGCAGTTCCTGCACAGGGTTGCCTTACAGTCCGCCGCCATGTGCCCTGACCGCCCACAGGTGTGGCAGACTTTGGGCTGCCCAGCGTAGCTCAGGTAGCCCCTGCTCCCGCCGATTGCGAAGCTGGATGGTGGATGGAGGATGTTGCCCCCCTCGCCTGTCCGGAGCGTCACCTTGACCTGCCTCTTACTGGTCCATATCCCGAAGGGGTCCATAACGTCATTACAGTCCCCTTCCACCTTCACGTACCTTCCGAGGAAGGTCAGAACATCGGCCGCTGGCACATGCGGATTATACATGTGGACCGTAAGCATACGACTCCTCTGCACTGGCAGCACAAACAACGGGACGGCGGTCAGGACAGAGAGGGGACCCTCACCTCCTTTCTCCTCGAATACCTTCAGGAGGCGCTCGCACAACTTCGCACTCCTGAAGGTCACGTCGAAAAATCCACCACCGGGGAAGTCCTGCAGGCAGTAGATGTCCGCCGCGACGAAACCACAGCAGTCCAGCAGGACCCTCTTCACAAAGAAGGTGCGGTCCACCGGCACTCCTTCGTCCACCTTCTTAACCGTCACTCGTGCGGTATTTCGGACCCCCTGTCCCGGGGCACGAGCGCTCACTGTCGCCATTGCTGCAGGTCGGCTGCTCCCCTGAATCAGCGTTAGGCCGAAGCCAGCATGCAGATCCACCAATTGCAGGGGTACACAGCCAACCCGACGTCCTCCTTCCACTCCCGAATCGGTCGCTCTATCCTCTTCTCGGTCCACGTTGATAAGAACAGGAACTACACTTGGTCTGAGCCAAAGAGGCCAAGAAGCGATGCTGTTGTTACCCTGGACTACCTTAGGTCCCAGTTACTTTCCATATTTTCCATCAGCCTGACTGTGTGCAAAGACTTGTAAATCACTGCTGACAGTTTTTACTGTTGTTCTCGTACTCCCAGGCTTCCTAACCAGGGCAAACAGTCAGTTTACACCAGCGCTTTTTCATTATCTTTTCTGTAAAACTCTCTTCGTCGTGAATGTTGATCATCGGAAATGTACCAATCAAATGAGGTAGGGCAGAGCGTACGTCACTAACAAGCCTCGTCAACCAGTTCCGCGACTAGCGGAGGGTCAGTGAGATTGCAGCAACAATCGGTACAGAACTGCACACTCAGAGAATGACCCAGCACAGAGGAAGGTACTTCAGCCTGTCATTCTCTGCATCAGCTGTCGGTACGGGCAACTTCACCAGTCCCACCCGCCATGCTTTTCCCGATGTCCAGTAAATCTCTCATCATTCAACTTCTCTTGAGGGCCACAAATGATTCTGCTTCCAGCGCCCTCTCAGGCAGTGCACAGCCGGCAGTAACCACACGCTGAAGATGGTGGGTCTACCTCCCTCAATTAATGTGACTCTTCGTTACAAAAAAGGCGAATCACCACCCCCGCCCCCCAAACCCATCCCACCCTGTTTATTTCTTTGGAATGTGCAACTGCCTGCAGTTTCAATGTGCCTGCAGTTGCGAAAAGGATCTGATTTTGTGCCGTTCTATTCCGCGAACTAAACAAACTGAACTGTTAGCAATGCAAAAAAAATGCCTGCCTCTTCCCAAATCAAATCAAAGCAAATACTTGAAACAAATTCTAATTCTGATTGAGTAATATCACTGTCAGGAAGTACTGGGTCACAATTATGAACACAATTTCTTGGACTAATCCATCTGTCCTGGAATATATAAACTCTGATCCCCAAACCACTCCAACATCCCCAACATCACTCCCCTCCCTTCATGGAAATGAACAGCATGATGGTGGATATTAAGTTCAGTACAATGAATAAGTCACGAACGGTTTGGCTTCGACTCCAAACATTCCAATTACAATCTGGTAATTTAGAATTGCAAATTAAGATTCAAGAGCCGTAGAGATGTAAAGGATGGGAACAGACTGATTGCTGCAACTCGTCTATTCGAAACAGATATCCTAAATTATTTTAGTTCCATTTGCAAGCATTTGGCCCATATCCCTCTATACTCTTCCTATTCATTTACCAATGCTGATGCCTTTTAAGAGTTGCGATTGTACCTCCTCCTCCATACATGCAGCATCCTCTACATGTAAAACTGCCCCTCAGGTCCCTTTTAGATCTTTTGCCTCTCAACTTAAACCCATGCTCTCAGGTTTGGATTCCTTTCCCTGAGGAAAAGATCTTGGCAATTCACCCTATCCAAGCCCCTCATGATTTTATAAACCTCTGTAAGGTCACGCCTCAGCCTACGATGTTCCAGGGAAAACAGCCCCAACCTATTCAGCCTCCTCTGTCTATAGCTCAAACCATTCAATCCTAGCACCATCCTTGTAAATCTTTTTCTGAAACCTTTCAGTTTAACAACTTTCCTATAGCAGGGAGATTATAACTGAATGCAGTATTCTAAAAGTGGCAATGTTCTGTACATCTGCATCGTAACGTCCAAACTCCTATACTCAATGCATTGATCAATAAAAGCAAGCATGCCATATGCCTTCTTCGCCACCCTGTCTAACTGTGACTCCACTTTCAAGGAACTATGCATCTGCACTCCAAGGTCCCTGCTTGGTGACACTCCCCAGGGCCCTACCATTAACTCATAAGTCCTGCTCTACTTTGCCTTGTCAAATCGCAACACCTCACATTTATCTAAATTAAACTCTATCTGCCCCTCCTCGGCCCATTGGTCCATCTGATCAAGGTCCCGTTGTACTCTGAGATAACATTCTTCACTGTCCACAACAACATGAATTTTGGGGCCATTTGCAAACTTAATAACTATCCCTCCCATGCTTCCATCCAAATCATTTATATAAAATTATGTCTAAGCAGTGTCCCAGCACCGATTCTTGTGACACACCACAGGTCACACGTCTCCAGTCCGAAATATAACACTCTACCATCACTCTTTGCCTCCTGCCTTCAAGCCAGTTTTGTATCCAAACCACCAACTCCCCCTGGATTCCATGTGATCTAACCTTGCTAACCAGTATACCATGAGGAACCTTTTCAAACACCTTTCTGAAGTCCATCCAAACAACGTTTACCTCTCTTCCTTCATCAATCTTCTTTGTCACCTCTGCAAAATACTCAAGTTAGCGGGACATGATTTACATCACACACAGACATGTTGACCATCCATAATCAGTCCTTGCCTTTCCGAATACATGTAAATCCTCTCCCTGAGTCTGAAACAAACATGTCATAACCATGGCGAAATATTTCATCCCAAGATGAGTTTTCAACCATATATCCCCACCATCACCAAGACTGCCCACTTCCACCTTCCTGACATCACCCGACTCCTCCTCGTCTGCTCATCTGCTACTGAAACTCTCATCCATTCCTTTGTTACCTCTGGACTTAACTATCCTTACACACTCCTCACTGTCCTCTCACATTCCCCTCTCTGCACTTGTCTAACTTTCTCTGCCTCTGTTAATGGGTGTATGGGAGTTCTGTTTAGTGTCTTATTGTTCCTTACATTAACTGTATCTGAATGAGGTTTTTACCACTGCCCATTCTCCCCACCATGTGCTGCTGCCTTAGCAGCTTTCGCTTCCCACACAAATTCCCACAATGCTGTAATGGAAGGAGTTACAGGTTGTTCACCAAGTGATGAAATCCTGAGGTCATCCTAAACTCTGCTGCCCGCGTGAGTATTCACACCAAGGTTTGTTCACCCACCACTCCCTGTGCTCACGCAGCTAAATTTTAAACTTTTCATCATTCTGTTCAAATCTTTTGATAGATAGAGAGGAGACTATCTCTGTAATGTCCGCCAGCCTCCAGCCTTCTCAAGGGCAATTAGGGCTGGCAAGTAAATGATAACCCAGCCAGTGATGCCCACCCCCACCCCAAATATGAATTTTTAAAAATGCCCTTGCGTTACCTCCAATTCCAACCTCCTGAGCATTCTCGATTTTAACCGTCCCACATTTGGTCCCCTTAATCTTTAGCTGCCAAGGCCACAAACTGTGAAATTTCCTCACTCATCCTCTCCCTTTCTCAACCTCAGTTTTGCACTTAATAACACTCCTTGAAAACGACACATTTGCCCATTAAACATTTTGTCACCTCCCTCATATCTCGTTATGTGACTGGGGTCAAAAGTTGCATTATAACACTCCTGAGGAACAGCTTGGAAATTTCCATTATTTGAAGGCCCTATATTGATATAAATTAATTGTCGTTGATTTGGACACATATCACAATCCCTTCATCACCACTTGGTGAATAATTCCTTACCCAACAGCTTTGTGGGAACTACTCAGGGAAGATAATTGCTCGCAGCAAATGGTCAGGCAATGTTCAGCCGTAAACACCTCATTTAGAGAATCAATGGCAGTAACAATAAAATACCTACTCAGAGACAGTAAGAACTTCCGATGCTGGAGTCAGTGATAACACAGTGTGCAGCTGGAGGAACACAGCAGGCTGGGCAGCATCAGAGGAGCAGGAAAGCTGACGTTTCGAGTTGGGACCCTTCTTCAGAATTTCTGAATAAAGTACCTAAGTCGGTTACACCCATTATGGGAGACAGAGGAGGTTAGAGAATGGCAGAGAGTTAATCAGGGAGAGCAGAGATGAACCAGAAGAATGGATGGTCACTGATTCAGGACTTTTATAAAGCAACTTTTGACACCAGTTACATAATGAGATATTAGGTGAGTGATGAAATGGGTTGCACCAACACCAGAGTCAGATAACTGAGAACAGCACGTGAAGCAAAATGTGTACATTACTGGTCAAAGATACTGAAATAATTTCATTGTCTTCAACTTTAAAATCAAATGCTGGAGTCTGCAGCTCAAAAGATATCAGAAGCACTGGGGTCAGAGGAAACCCACAGTTCAGGAAATGCCCAGGAATCAGAGTGATGTCACTGAGCAATTGTCCGTGTGTGATAACATCACCCACTTGAACACAGACCATTCGGGTCTGCACAAACAGGTGATGTGCACGAAGGATGTGAGGGTCTGTGGACTGATTGAAAGGAGATTGATCAGAATGATTCAAGAACTGAGCGATATTAGTTGTAAGGTCAGGTTGGAGAAACTGAACTTGTTCTGCACAAAGCAAAGGAGACTGAAGTGATCTTTGACAAAGGTGTCTAGGTTTATGATAGATTTAGATAAGGTAGGTAAAGAGCAGCTGTTCCTCTTCACTGACGGTAAAATTATTAGAAACACAGATTTAAGATATTGGGCAATAGTTACTGGGAGATGTAAGGAAGTAACTTTATGTTACTTTTATTTGAGTCAATACTTACATTCAAAGACCAATAATATCCAGTGCTGAATGAATAAAGAATCAACTGGCATGCTTAGATCTTGCTGTATCATTTGGTTTTGAGTTTCTGATTTGCAAATCCTTTCCTAGCACTCTGAAATTCATTTCCTTCGTCTGCTCAAACACTGTACTAGAAAACAAAAATCTTGGTCCTTATTGAAACATAGTTATTATTTTGGAGAATTAACGGGTTGGATGCAGAAAGGTTGGTTCCCTTCTAGGACAGTCTTGGACCAGAATACCTTATATCAGAATGGGGTTACATATTTAAGCCAGAGGTGCGGAAGAAATTATTCTCAGACAATTGTGAATCAGTGGAATTCTTTACAGCAGAGGTTTGTTATGGCTGGGCCAATAAGTATATTTAAGGCTGAGATCGACAGATCTTTAGCCAGTAAAGGTTTCAAGGATTATGGGGAAAGGCAAAAGTGCAGATCAGACAAGAGCACATTGAATGGCAGAGCAGAGTTGACGGTCTGAACGGTCTCTTTCTGTTTGTAAAATCAATGGTCTTGATATGAGGCTGCAAAATTCTCCGCAGTAAAATGTGCAAAATGAAAAATGCATGGAACCCCTCAGAATGCTGAACCGAGGTGAGATGTGCAAAGGGCAATACACAAACGATAGTCAATGTGGTTCATTGATCTGGAGTGATCTGTATACCAGTGTAAACAGGAAAACTAGTCTTCACCACTCACATTGAACTTGGCTCAAAGTTTTGGCAAAGATCTGTAGCTCAAGTTGTGGGTGATGTTGTTGACTTGATCGCCGAGCTGGCTTGTTCTTGTTCAGATGTTTCATCACCATGCCAGGCGACATCATCAGTTAAGCCTCCGTTGAAGCGATGTTATTTTACTCCACTTGGAATTTATACTGTTTGCTCTGTTATGGTGAGTTGTGTCATTTCCGGTTTTGATCTGTATGGGTTTGTAAATGGGGTCCAATGCTGTGTTTGATGATTGCGTTATGGGTGGAGAACCACCCTTCTAGGAATACCCGTGCGTGTCTATGTTTGGTTTGGGCTACTATGGTTACCTTGTCCCAGTTGAACTGATGGCCTTCATTGTCTGAGTGTATCGATTTTAAGGAGAGTTTGTCATGCCGTTTTGCTGTTAGTTGATGTTCTTGAATTCTGATGTCTAGTTTCATTCCTGTCTGTCTGCTGTAATGTTTGTGGTAGTCGTTGCATGGTATTTTGTAAACCACATTGGTTCTGCACGAACATCAGCCTTCCTGCTTAGGCCCAAAACGTCAGCCTTCCTGCTCCTCTGATGCTGCTTGGCCTGCTGTCTTCATCCAGCTCTACACCTTGTTATCTCTTGGTTCTGCATGTTGTGGGAATGGGGTCTTTAATTATTGTAATTGTTTGTTGTAGAGTGGCTGTGGGCTTGTGGGCCACCATGATTCTGAGTGGTCTGAGAAGTCCTGTTGTCAGTTCCCACATGTTCTTGATGTATGGCAGTTTGGCCAGTGTGTGAGGGCATACTGTATCCTCCTGTTGTTGTCTGTTTAACATCGGTAACCTCACCAGTTCCCTCACACAAGGAAATAATCACTGCTGCAGAAGACCATATAATCCCAGTTCCCAGGCCCGGAATCAGAGAAGCTCAGTGGCCCAGCTGTGAAGATACAACCGGAAATGGGGATGTCAATGAGCGCGTGGAGCTCCTCTGTGACTCCAGTGATGTAATCGGTGAGCGTGCGGTCCTTCTATGAGGGTATAGAGGCGCATGAAAGCAGGGTTAACATTCCCGGTTCAGAGACCCTTTTTTAGAACTCTTCAGAATGAGGAATACAACTGTTGGTTTAGCGGTTACCGAAAGTTCAGTCAAATCATGAGCCTGTCCACTTGAGTGAGTTTCTGGTCCGCTTAGCCCCTTTGACAGTGTGTGTATGTTAATCATACATTGCTGTGTGTGTGCGTGTTTCTGTCTGTCACATTCTGGGTGGTGTGACACAGTGGAATTGTACAGCCAGGAAGGCCAGTCAATAAGTGTGCTTGCATTCAGAAGCAAGAAGGAAGTAACAATGTATTTCAGTTGTGAGTTACCCGGCAGGGTGTGGTGTAGCGGGAGCATGCTGGGCCCATCACCCAGAGGTCACTGGATTGAAACCATTCTCTGCTGTTTACACCAACAAACTGATGTTTATTACCTCAGCAGTAGCAGCTAAGTTAATTTTGCTCACATTGTTTCTGCATCAGCTTCTTGTTCCCAGTAACCACTTCAATCTGCATTAAACCACACTTATCCTGCCATGGACACACTGCAAATGTTGCAAACATGCACCAGCTGATACTTCTCCGTTTTCACTCAATCCCTTTCTCACCAGGAACTAACACTGGTGTGATGGTCTGAATGGCCTTCTCCTGTTCTCTATACTCTGGGATGATCTGAACAGTGGAAGTTATTCTCTACAGTAAGGCAATGCAGCAGGGAGATAGCAGTGTAGTGGTGATATTTATCCAAGTAATCCCTGGGGACTGAGACACAGCAGCTGCTGGAATTTAAATTCAACGAATACAATCTAGAATGTAAACCTGAATTTCAAGAACAGAGGCCATGACTTTAATTTCCTGAAATCCCATCATTCATGTCCTTTTGGAAGGGAAGTCCTTACCTGGACTGGCATACAAATGACTTAAGGTCCACAACAAAATGGTTGACCCCTAACTGCCCTCTGACATCAGTTCAAGGTAAATTAGAGATGAACAACAAATGCTGTCCTGACCAGCGATACCCACATCCCATGGGAGAATAAGGAAGAGTAAAAACACATTCACAACAGGGAAAAATGGGCCTTCTGTCTGCATTGACTCGAATTCACCTGATCGCCCAATCTGGATGGAGACAATGACACCCACAGCACAGAGAAACCAGGGAACTGTGCGGACCGATGGAAGGATTCAATTACCCACTGCAGGTGGAAACTCATTTACTCAGTCACACTGGGGCGAGGTTGTTCATCATTCCCCTGTGTGGGAAGGGATCACTCAGAAAAAACAAACTCCGGAGACACCCACGATTTCACATATGGTTATATTCTGCTGTTATAGCTGCTGCAAATCCACAACTAAGAATGAACCATATCTGGACACCTATTTCCAGTGGAATTCTGATAGTTACTCGACCTGAAATGTTATCTCTGATTTCTCTCCACAAATGCTGCCAGTTCTGCTGAACTTTTCCAGCAATTTCTCCTTTTTATTTGGTTCTGATTTACAGGAATTGCAGTCCTTTCAGTTTTTAATCCAGTGGAGTTCCACTGTTTTC
>NW_025966032.1:19570-55235 GCF_021869965.1 Rhincodon typus | reverse complement strand
CAGGCTCGAAGCGCCGCGTGGCCTACTCTTGTTCCTCATTCCTATGTTCAAATAAACTGGAGAACAAAGAAACTCGAGTCTTGTCTGATTACTGGAGGTGAGGAGGGTGTTTGAGCTCCAACTGCACCCACCCAGTGAATTAGTTCCATTTTATACCCTCCCCCGACCAGCTTCAATTAACATCTGGAAAATTTTAATCAAATCAATCTTCATCCTTCTAAATCCAAGGAAATACACCATTCCTGCTGAGATGACGCATTTTGAAAGGAGTAGAGAACACATGAAATAGGAACCACAGCAGACCATTCTGCCCATCGAGCCTCAAAAAGGTCAAAGGTGATCTATTTAGCTTTCAATTCCACATTCCCACATTACCCTGATTTTTTTTTTTATTCCTGTGTGCATTGCTGGCTGAACCTAGTTGCCACTGAGGAGGTGGTAGTGATCTGCTTTGTGAACCACTGTAGTCCATGAGCTGTAGGTGGACCTACAATGCTGTTAGGAAGGGAATTCAGGATTTTGACCCAGCAACACTGAAGGATTAGCGATATCTTTCCAATGAATGGTTAGTAGCTTGGAGAGAATTCATGCCCAGAGAGTCTCAGAGATCTACAGCACAGAAAAAGGCTCTGCTGACTGTCTGATCTCGTCATAATCTTCCAAGTGCTCTATTATTCCACATTTTACAGTGTACCCTAATATTTTTCCCCACCTTCCTTCCCCGTATTCTCTCGGACTCTCCTTCTTAAATACTGGGTTTACGTTAGCTACCCTCCAATTCACAGGAACTCTTTGAGAGTCTATAAAATTTGAGGATAACCACTAGCGCATCTGCTATTTCGAGGGCCACTTCCTCAGCTACTCTGAGATGAAGGTTATCAATCTCTTGGTATTTATCTGCCTGTAATCCCATTGGTTTTCCCAATATCGTTTTCCTACTAAAACTAATTTCTTTCAATTCCACATTCCCATTAAGGCCTTGTGATCCCCTTAATTTTGGGACATTATTTGTGTCCTCCTTTTTGAAAACCTGAGACACATTTTCTCGGCCTACCATCACTTTGTGTCCCATTATAATTTACCTGTTTCTGATTGTGAGGAGACCCTATTTTCTTCTTGACTAAGCTTTTACTATCAATCTTGAATTACGAGTTTAATGATGATCTGGAAACGGTTGTTGACGGCCAGGAAAAACCCATGTGGCTCGTTAATATCTTTCAGAGAAAGAAACTGTCTTTCTTACCCAGTCTGGCCTGTACGTTACTCCAGTCCCACAGCAATGCAGTTGACTCTTGACAGCCCTCTGGGCAATCACGGATCGGCAGTAAATTCTGGCCGAGCCAGCAATGCCCATATCCTGTGAATGAATAAAAAAAAGCGCTATTGGTTTGAATGGTCCCTGCAAGCGTACTGTCATATTTTATTTTCTCCTGTTATTAAATCTCTTTGTCTCCCTTTGCTGAAGTCTTAACTGTTCCCAATCTTTATGTCTGTTGTTTTATTTTCCTAATTTGTATGCTGTTTCCTTAAACTTAATATCTGTTCATTTCCCTTTCTCTGCCATGGTTTGACCATGTTTCCCATTTTGTTCTTACGCCAGAGATTGACATGAATAACTTTCATATCTTGTCCAAGCCCTCTTACAACGTTTGCCATTAACCATCTCCATTCATCCATTTAAAAACTGGTCCACAATTTATCACAACTAGCTCACGTCTCATACCATTATATCTTCTTGCCGTAAATTACAGGACCCTAGTCTCAGAAACAACAATATTACTCTCCATCTTAGGAAAGAATCCTATCCTGTTGTAATCACTCTTCCTTAACGCTCCATGCTCAACTTGATTGTCAATTATTCCTTTCTTGTTACCCAATATCGATCTGCTGCTTCAACGTATTGATTCACAAAATTGTACCATATAAACGCTAAGCATTCCTCCTCTACGATATTGCTACTGATATGATTTGCTCAATTTATATGTAGGTTGAAGTCACCAATAACTTTATTCCTTGTATCTCTAAATTCCTTTCAAACGCCTTCCCCAATATTACTGCAGCTTGGTGTCTATAAACAACACTAATATCCTATTCTGTCTGTTGGTGTTTCTAAGCTCAACCTATCCAGATTCTACTTCACCACACCCTGTATGCTGGCTCACATCATATTACTTTCCTGTTTTAATCAGCAGTTCTAACCTAATTCTTTTCCTTTTTGCTTGCCCAACCTATCCTTCTTAGACAACCCACTTATTCCAGGATTCAATCTAGTGAACCTCCTCTGAACCTCCGAATAATTGTACGGAAGACCAAAACCTGCTCGTGGTATTCGAGATTTTGTCTCTGTCGTTCCCTGTACAAATGAAGCAGAACATCCTTCCATTGATGTTCAGTTCCTGTCATATTAAAGGAGGCAGCCTACTGGCTTTCTGGATTACAGAGAGATGTTGATCAATTGAGTCAATGGGCTGAGGAATGGCAGACTGAATTTTATTTGAAGAAATGTTTGTTTCACCAAAATGTAATACTTCACAGGGGCAGGAATATACAATTAAAGGTCTGGTTCTGGGTACTCTTGTAGAACACAGAGACCTAGGGTTTCAGGTACGTCATTCTTTGAAGTTTGCGTCACAGGTAGACAGAGTGGGAGACAGAAGACATTTAGTACACTTGTCTTCATTGCTCAGGCCTTGGAGTACAGGAGTTGGAACGTTAAGTTGAGGTTGTAAAGGATGTTGGCGAGTCCTCTCCTGGAGTAGTGTGCTGTTCTGGTCGTACGCTTATAGGAAGGATATTATTCAACTGGAGTGGTTTCAGAAAAACAGTTACCAGCATATTGCTGGGAATGAAGGGTTTGAGTTATAAAAATAGGCTGGATACACTGGGACTTCTTTCACTGGAAGGTAAGAGTTTGAGAGGTGACATTATAGAGATTTTTAAAATCATGAGATGCGTAGATGAAGTGAGTAGCAAATTTCTTTTCCCTCAGGTGGGGTAGTTAAAAACCAGGGGGCATATTTGTAAGGTGAGAGGAGAAAGATTTTTTAAAAAGGCACGAGGGACAATATTTTTCCCCACATAAGAGAGTGCTCAGTGTACAGAATGTACAACCAGAGGAGGTGGTGAATCCGGGTACAGTTACACTGTTCAAAAGACATTTAGATAAGTCCATGAATTCAAAATGTTTAGAGCGACATGAGACAAATGTAGGAAGATGGGCTGAGCTTAGTTTGGGAACATGGTTGGCATGGACTGGTTGGAGTGAAGGGTCAGGCAGCATGGAAAAAGACCCAATGATTAATGCCATATCTGCATAGTAACCTTGTAACTCATACTTTATAAACTCTAAATCCCTCTGCACCTCAGAATTCTGCAGTCATTCACCATTTAAGGAATATTCTGCTCTTATTTATTCTTCCTGCCAAAGTGAATGATGAGGCTGTAGACTTTCTCGCTGAGCTGGTATGTTTGATTGCAGACGTTTCGTCACCCAAACATCATCAATGCGCCTCCAGTGAAGTGTTGGTGTTCTGTTCTGGTTATTTATTCTGTGCTTTTTATTTATATGCCGTGGTTTGCTGGACTGGTTGGCATCACATCTGGTGACACAACATACTGGCTTGGTGAGCAAGTCTGCAACCTCATCCACAACCCAGCTACAAATCTTCTCAAAAACTTTGAAGTGAATGATTTCACATTTTCTGACATTATACACCACCTGCAAGATATTTTGCCCATACTAATGTTCCGGGTTTCAGAAGTTATAGAAAGGATAGAAAGGGAGGCGAAAGAGGAGAAGGAGTGGCGTTTATCAAGGAAAACATTACTGCTGTAACTAGAAAAGATATTTCTGAAAAATCATCCGGTGAAAACATATGGGTTGAAATTAGAAATAAGAAAGGAATGATCATCTGATGGGATTTTACTATCGGCCTCCCAACAGTCAGAGGGAAATTGAGGAACAAATATGCAGAGAGATCCCAGTTATATGTAAGAATAATAAAGTTGTAATAGTTGGTGATTTTAATTTTCCAAATATTGACTGGGACTGCCATAGTGTTGAAGGTTTGGATGGTGAATAATAATGTTAAGTGTGTTCAAGAACATTTTCTTTATCGACAACGCAATGCTCCTACTAAAGAAAGAGAAAAACAAAAAAAAAAACAACTTGAGCTTCTCTTGGGTAATAGGGCAGAAGTGACAGTATGGAATAAGATAATAGACAATAATTCTATCCGTTTCAAAACAGTTATGGAAAAGGATAAGCCTTCTATGAAAGTTTTTAATTGGAGTAAGACAAATTTAAAGGTATGAGACAAGAACTTTCAGAAGTTAATTGGAGTAGACTGCAGGCAAAGGGACGTCTGATAATTGGGAGACTTTCAAAAAAGTGTGATTAACGAGAGTTCAGAATCATGATGCTCCTGTTAGATTGAAAGGTAAGGCTGGTAGGATTAAAGATCAATGGATGAAAAAGATATTCAGGTTTTAGTCAAAAATAAAAAAAAATCATACATTAGATATAAACAACTGGGTTTAAATGAATCTCTTGACCAGTATAAACAGTTTAGGGGCATTCTTAAACGGGAGACCAGGATGGCAAAGAGGGGATATGAAGTTGCCTTGATAGATAATGTTAAAGTTAATCCAAAAACTTTCTACAAGTGCACGAAGAGGAAGAAAGCAACTAAAGAGTGAGCAGGGCCCCATAAAGATCAAAGAGCTTACCTTTGTGTTGAATGTCAGGAGATGAGAAAGATATTAAAGGAATATTTCGCATCAGTTTTTATTGTGCAGAAAGAAATGGAGGCTAGAAAACTCAGGGAAAGAAATACTGTTTTTTGAAAGCAGTTCACATGGGCATCTTCAAAAATATAAAGATGGATATCCTGTGGAGCCACAGGTGATGGGGGAGATTTTTGTGACTATTTCCCCTCAGTCTTTACGAGGAGAGAATCATGGCTGCTAAGGAATTAAGGGAAATATGGGAATGTTTTGGAATGCGTACATATTACCAGAGAGGTGGTGTTTGGGCCTTATGGCGCTTTAAGGTCTATAAATACCCGGCGCCCGATCAAGTCAATCCTCGGACATTGTGGGAGGCTAGGGAAGAAATTGCAGGGGGTCTTACAGAGATTTTTGCTTCATTTTCAGCCACTGGTGAAGTTCAGTAAGACTGGAGGATGGCAATGTTGTTCCATTGTTTAAAAAAGGTAGCAAAGACAAGCCAGAGAACGACAGGCCAGTGAACCTGATATCAGTGGTAGGCAAGTTATTGGACAGGATCAACCTACATTTGGATAGTCAAGATCGGATTAGGGATAGTCATCATGGAATTGTGCATGGGGGGTCACGTCTGACAAATCTTTTAGAGTTTTTCAAAGAGGTAACCAAGAGGATAAATGAGGTAGGGCAGTGGATGCTGTCGATATGGATTCCGGTAAGGCCTTTGACAAGGTCGTACATGGCAGGCTAGTCAAGAAGGTTAGGTCGCATGGGATCCAGGGAAAGCTAGCTAATTGGATACAAAATTGGCTCGATGGTAGGAAGCAGAGGGTGATGGTTGAAGTTTGATTCATGGATTGGAGGCCTGTGACGAGCAATGTGCCACTGGGGTCGGGGTTCGGACCTTTGTTACTTACACAAATGATCTGGATGTGAATGTACAATGCATGATTAGTAAGTTTGCAGATGATACAAGACTAGGAGGTATCGCTGACAGCAAGGAAAGTTATCAAAAATTACAGAGGGATCTAGATCAGATGGGGAAGTGGTTTGAGGTTTGGCAAATGCAATTCAATGCAGATAGGTATGAGGTGTTGCCCTCTGGAAAATCAAACAAGATAGGAGTTATACAGTTCATGGTAAGGTCCTGAGAAGTGTTGTGGAAGAGAGGGACCTAGGACTACAAGTACACAATTCATTGAAAGCGGCGTCACAGGTTGACAAGGTGGTGAAGAAGGCATTTAGCATGCTGGCCTTCATTGGTCAAGGCACTGAGCACAGAAGTTGGGACGTTGTGTTACAGTTGTCTAAGTCGTGGGTGAGGCTGCACTTGGAGTATTGTGTACAGGTTTGGTCACCCTGTTATTGGAAAGACATAGTTAAACTGGAACGTGTGCAAAAAAGATTTACGAGGCTGTGGCCAGGGCGAGTAGGCCTGAGCTAGAGGGATAGGTTGGCCTGGATAGGGCTTTATTCCTTGGAATGTAGGCGAATGAGGGGGTGACTTTATTGAGGTGTATAAAATCATGAGGGGCATAGTTAGAATGAATGCATATCGCCTTTTTCCCAGGGCTGGGGAATTAAAACTCAAAGTCATAGGTTTAAGGTGAGAGGGGAAAGATTTAGGAAGGACCTGAGGGGCAACTTCTTCTTGCAGAGAGTGGTGCACGTATGGAATGGGCTGCCAGAAAAAGTGGCTGGGGCAATTACAATAGCAACATTTAAAAAACATTTGGATAGAGACACGGATGGCAAGGGTTTAAGAGGGATATGGACCAAATATCCCTCTTATTTGGGTAATTCGAACTGGCTGAGTGGGCACCATGGTCAGCACGGATCAGTTTGAGCTGAAGGGCCTGTTTCCATGCTGTATTACTCTATGACTCTAAATCTCCAGGTCCTGCTCTAGTGCATTCCATCATATTGTGATAAGTTAACGAGAAAACGTGGGGCACCTTGCAGAAATATTGTATCATCTATAACTACAGGTGACGTGCCAGATAGCTGGAGAATGGCTAATGTTGTGCTTTTGCTTAAGGGATGTAAAGAGAAGCCTGGGAACTACAGACCTGTGAGTCTGACTTCTGTGGTGGGTAAGTAGTTGGAGGTAATTGTGAAAGATATGATTTATGTACTTAGAGAGGCAAGGAACAATTGGGATAGTCAGAATGTTTTTATGCGGGGGAAATTGTATTTCACAAACTTGATTGAGTTTTTTGAGGAAATAACAAAGAAGATTGTTGAGGGCACAGCGGTAGACATTGTTTACTTTGACTTTAATAAAGCCTTTGACAAGGTTCTACATGCTGGACGCATCAGTAAAGTTAGATCATATGGGATTCAGGGTGATTCAGGCTTGTCAACTGGACACAAAATTGCCTTAATGACAGGAGACAGGGACTGGTGGCGGCGGATTGCTTTTCAGACTGGAGGCCTGTTACTAGCGGTGTTCCACAGGGATTGGTGCTGGGTCCAATTCTGTTTGACATTTTATGTAATGATTGAGATGAGAATATAGAAGGCATGCTTAGTAAGTTTGCACATGACACTAAAATAGGCAGCATAGTGGACAGTGAAGAAGCTGTCCAAGATTAGAAAGACATCTTGATCTATTGAGTCAATGGGCTGAGGAATAGCAGGTGGTGTTTCATTTCGATAAGGGCAAGTTATTGCGTTTTGGTAAAACAAACAAGAGCAGGACTTAAACCATAAAAAGTAGGGCCCTGGGTAGTGTTGTAGAACAGAGACACCAAGGCGTTCAGACGCATCATTGTTTGATTTTTGCGTTACATGTGGACAAGGTGGTTAAGAAGGTGTTTAGTCTGCTTACCTTCATTGCTCAGATGTTTGAGAGGAGTTGGAATGTTATGTTGAGCTTGTACAGAGTGTCGGTGAGGCCTCTTCTGGGGTAATGTGTCCATTTCTGATCGCCTGTTATATGAAAGATATCATTAAGCTGGAAAGTGTTCAGAAAAGATTTACCAGGATGTTGCCAGGAATGGAGGTTTTGAGTTATAAGGAGTGGCTGGATAGGTTGAGACTTTTTCCACCGGAGTCCAGAAATTGGAGGGGTGACTTTATAGACATTTATGTAATCATGAAGGGTATAGATAATGTGAATGGCAGGTGTCTCTTCCCTAGGGCGAGGGATTTCGAGACGAGGGGACATATTTTTAAGGTGAGAGGAGGAAGATTTAAAAAAGACTTGAGGCATTTTTTTTACACACAGGAGTGGTTCATGCTTGTAATAAACTTCCTGAGGAAGTAGCGGATGTGGACAAAATTACAACGTTTAAAAGACATCTGGATAAGTACAAGACTCGGAATCGTTTGGAGGGATATGGGCCAGGAGCAGGCAGCTGGGGCAAGTTTAACTTGGAATTATGCTCGGCGTGGACTAGTTGGACCAAAGGTAGGGCTGGTATGATTAGAGAACAATGGATTAATAAAGATATTGAGGCGCTAGTCAAGAATGAAAAAGAACCATATTCGAGATAGACAACTGGGTTCAAATGAACTTCTTGAATAATATAAAAAAGTGTAGAGGATTTCTTAAGATGGAGATCAGAAAGGCAGAGAGGGCATGAAGTAACTTTATCTGCCAAGGCTAAGGATAATCCCAAGAGATTCAACAAGGACATATCGAGCAAGAGAGCAACTAGAGAGAGAGTTGGGCACCTTAATGATCAAGGAGGATGTCTTTGTGTTGAAACTCGGCAGATGGGAGATATACAAAATAACTATTTCACATCAGTTTTGACTGTGGAGAAAGCTAGCCCAAACGTTCACTCTCCATGTATGAAGCTGGACAGTTCCTGTTGCTAAAGTATTTGACCAAGGGCCAAAGAAATGGAAACTAGGTGATGCTTCTCGCGGCTGGATTGACGTTCTATTCTGTGTGGCTACATGCTTCACTTAGAGCATATATGTCGCCAGGACTGGAGGGTTTGGGTTATGAGGAGAGACTGGATAGGCTGGGACTTTTCGCACTCTAACATCGGAGGTTGAGGGGTGACTCTGTCGAGGTTTGAAAATTGAGGGGTAAAAGATAAGGTGAACAGCAACGGTCTTTTCTCTTGGATAAAGGAGTCCAAAACTAGAGAGTACATTTTTAAGGAGGAGAAAGATTTAAAGGGAAACAATAGGCAACATTTTCAGACAGAGGATAGTTTTTATATGGAATGAACTGCCAGAGGAAGTGATAGATGCAGGTACACTTATACGATTTAAAAGACATTTGGATAGTTACATGAATAGGAAATGTTTAGAGAGGCATGGATCAAATGCAAGTGGGACTAGTTCAATTTGGGAAACCTGGTCGACATGGACATGTTGGACTGAAGGAGGCTAGAGAACTCAAGGAAATAAATATTGATGTTTTGAACAGTTTGCTTTGCAGGAGAGGAAGTGCTGAAGGTCTTAGAAAATATAAAGGTGGATAATTTTCTGGTACCTGATCTAGTGTATTCCAGGGCATTATGGGAAGTAAGGGAGGAAATTGCGGGGCTTCTCGCAGAAATATCTGTATCATCTATAAATATGGATGAGGCGCCAGGTGACTGGAGAGTGGCTAAAGTTTTGCCTTTGTTTAAGCAGGGATGTAGGGAGAAGCCTAGGAATTATAGACCAATAAGTCTGACTTTGGCTGTGGGTAAGCTGTTGGAGGTGATTCTGAAAGATAGCAATTGGAGAGGCAAGGAATAATTAGGTATAGTCAGCATGGTTTTGTGTGAGGGAAATCATGTCTCACAAATTTGATTTAGATTTTTTGATGAAGTAACCAAGAAGACTGATGAGCGCAGAGCAGTAGATATTGTTTACTTGGACTTTAGTAAAGCCCTTGACAAGGTTCCGCATAGTAGACAAATTTGTAAAGTTAGCTCACATGGGATTCATAGTGAGCTTGTCAATTGGTTATTTAATTCACTTAATGACATGAGACAGGGTGTGGTGGTGTAAGGATGTTATTCAACTGGAGACCTGTGACCAGCAGCGTTCCACAGAGATCGGTGATGGGTCCACTTGTGTTTGTCATTTATATGAATGATATAGATGAGAATATAGAAGGCATGGTTAGTAAGTTTGGTGATGACATCCAAATTTATGGTTTCGTGGACAGGTTATCTACGATTACAAAGAGATGTTGATCAATTGGGTTTATGGGCTGAGAAATGACAGATGGAGTGCAAGCTATTGCATTTTAGGGCAGCATGGTGTCTCAGTGGTTAGCACTGCTGCCTCACAGAGCCAGAGATCTGGGTTCGATTCCAGCCTCGGGCAACTGTCTGTGTACAATTTGCGCATTCTCCCTGTGTCTCCGTGTGTTTCCTCCCACGGTTCAAAGATGTGCAGGTTGGATGGATTGGCCACGCTAAATCATCCGTAGTATCCTGAAATGTATAGGTTATGTGGACGAGCCATGGGAAATGCAGGGTTATAGGGATAGAGCAGGTGTAAGAGTCTGGTGGATAACAAGGTGTAGGGCTGGATGAACACAGCAGGCCAAGTAGCATCAGAGGGGCAGGAAAGCTGACCCTTCTTCAGAAAATGTGAGTCTGGTGGGATGCTTTTCAGAGAGTTAGTGTGGACTTGTTAGGTCGAATGGCCTGTTTCCACACAATCGGGATTCTAATTCTAAAGAAGCGGAGGGCAGGACTTACACAGCCTTGGATAGTGCTGTAGAACAGAGACACTTTGGGTTTCAGTTACCTAATTCTTTGAAGTTTTCATTACACATGCACATAAACATAGGCTCAGACCTTTCAGTACAGGAGTTGGGGCAACTTGTTGAAGTTGTACAAGATGCTGCTGAGGCTTCATCTAGAGTACTGTGTCCAGTTCTGGTTACCCTATTAAAGGAAGGATATTAGTAAGCTGGAGAGGGTTCAGAAGAGATTTACCAGGATGTTGCTGGGAAAAGAGAAATTGAGTTATGCAGAGAGGCTGAATAGGCTCGGACTTCTTTCTCAGGGCGCAAGAGGTTGAGGTTGAACTTGGAGGTTTATAAAAATCCTGAGGCGTGTCAAATGGCAGGTGTCCTTTCCCTTAGGTGGGGATTTCAAGACGAGGGGGCATATTTAAAATCAAATTGAATTAGCTTTTTTGTCATACATACTCAAGTATAGTGAAAAGTTTACAAGTTGCCACTTACAGAACCATCTTAAGTACAAAGGTACTCAGGTATAACACTACCCAGGGACCTACCGTTAACTGTACAAGCCCTGCCCTTAAGAGGTAGTGATAATGTGAATACAGGTATCTTTTCCACAGGGTGGGAGATTTCAAAACTGGAGAGCATACTTTTTTTAAGGCGACAGGAGAAAAACAAAGACATGAAGGGCAACTTTTTGTTACACAGAGAGTGGCTCCTGTGTGGATGCAGATACAACTACAATTTTTAAAAGACGTTTGGATAAGGACATGAATAAGAAATGTTTAGAGGGATACGGGCTTAGCGCAGGCAGGTGGGACTAGTTTAGCTTCAGCACATGGTCGGCATGGACTAGTTTCCATGCTGTATGACTCTATCACGATACGATTGAAACTTACAGAATACTGAGAGGGCTAGACAGATGGATGTGGAGAAAATGTTACAACTAGTAGGAGAGAGACTAGAACCCAAGGGCAACGCCTCACAGTAAAGGGACAACCCTTTAGAACTGAGATGAGGAGGGGTTTCTTCAGCCAGAGACTGGTGACTTTGTAGAGCTCAGTGCCGTAGAGGGCTGTGGAGTGTACTTATGACAGAGATAGATAGGTTCTTCGTTTGTGAGGGGATCAAGGGTACAGGAGAAAGCAGAAGGCAAGAGAATGGAGCTGAGAAACATGTCAGCCATGATCAAACGGTGGAACAGAAACGATGGGCCGAATGCCTAATTCTGCTCCTGTATCTTGTTTGTTGTGGGTGACTTCAATCTGCACATAGATTGAGCAAGTCAACTCAGTAACAATACCATAGAGGAGAAATTCCAAAAAAAACATCTCATACACATTCTAGGAACAATACATTGAGGGCCCAAATGGAGATTGGCCATCTCGACTGCATATTGTGTAATGGCTGGGAGTGGGTTAGCTCAGTTAACTGGATGGCTGTTTTGAAATTCAGAGTGATACCCACAGCACGTACTCAATTCACATACTGCCTGAGGTCACCATGAAGATCCCACATTCTTAACCTTGCCGGCCTGAGGCACGTTGACCCTCACGTTAAAGCTCATTAGCCTTCTTTCTCTCGGTCCCCAAGTGACAGAGCAGTCCTAAGGTCTTCTGAGACTGTAGCAACATTAATTTCAAAATATTAATTGTGTAATGTGAAGGGAATCGTTAGCAATCTCGCCGTGTGAGGCCGCTTGTGGGAGAAAGAAGAGCTCAGTGATAAAACGCCTTGCTAAGATGGAACGCGACAGAGTTGATTCTGAGACTAGGGATCAAAATCTAAACAGAGGAAATTACGATGGTATGAGACGTGATCAGGCTACGATAAATTAGGGAATATAACTTTAAAGGAATAACAAACATTTAAAGAGCACTTGGAGGAACTACAACTGTTGTTCTTTCCTGTCAGACACAAAATGAAACAGGAAAGGTGGCCCTGCCATGGCTAACCAGGGACATTAGAGGTAGTACTGGATCCAAGGAAGAGGTGTACAAATTGGTTAAGAAGAACAGCAGATCTGAAGACTGGGAGCAGTTCATATTTCACCAAAACAGGACTAAGGGATTGGTTAAGAGGGCAAAAATAGAGTAAGAGTAAGTTTCTGGGGTATATCCACACAAATTGTAGAAGTTCCTAAAGATATAATGAAGAGAAAAACAGATTAATGAAAACAAATCCCTTACAATCAGAAACAGGGGTAATTATAATGTAGAATAAAGAGATGGCAGACCAATTAACTACATACTTTGGTTCTGTCATCACAAAGGATAACACCCCAATAATGTCTCTAAAATGCTGGGGAACACGTCGGAAGCAGGAACTGAAGGAAATCAGTATGAGTAGGAAAATGGTGTTGGGGGAATTGATGGGATTAAAAGTCAACAAATCCCAGCACCATTAATCGACAGCCAGAGTACTTAAACTGGCTTGAGAGATAATAAAAACAAAGTTGCTGGAAAAGCTCAGCAGGTCTGGTAGCATCTGTGAAGGTAAAAACAGAGTTAACGTTTCGGTTCGAAACAGTAACTCTGTTTTTACCTTCACAGATGCTACCAGACCTGCTGAGCTTTTCCAGCAACTTTGTTTTTGTTCCTGATTTACAGCATCCGCAGTTCTTTCGGTTTTTATTTGGCCTGAGAAACAGACGTATTCTGAAAATAGGGGCTTGAGTCTGAATAGAGGAAATTGATGGTCATCTTTCAAGATGAACAATTCGTATGGATTGGAGGGTAGCTAAGGTAGTGCTACTGGTTAAAAAAGAAGGTTGACAGAAAATATGGAATTATCGACCGGTTAGCCTAACACTGGAAAACTGTGACAGGATTGGACAGAATTAGTCAGCATGGATTTACAAAAGGGAAATCATGCTCTACAAATCTGCTGGGATGTTTCAAGAATGCAACATTTAGAGTTGATAAGGAGGCAGTGGATGTCATTTACTTGGGATTTGAGAAGACGTTCAAAAGGCCCCACAGAAGAGATGAGCATGTAAAGTGAAAGCATTTAGGATTGTGTATTCACAGAGATACAGAGCTGGCTGGCAGGAAAGAAAGAGAGTCAGAATAAGCAGTCATTTTTTCGTGTGTCAGCCAGTGTCCAGTGCGGTACTGCGGGGATCAGTGCTGGACCCCAGATATTCACACTATCTAATGATGATTTAGATGAGGAAACTTAAATGTCATATCTATTAGCTTGTAGAAGACATGAAGCTGGGTGGGACAGTGAACTGTGAGGAGGATGCAGATATGCTTCAGTTTGATTTGATGTTGAGGGGGTCGGCAAAAATGCAAGGCTGATAAAGTATAACGTGGCTAAGTTTGAGGTTATCCAGTTGGATTATAAAACCAGGAAAACACAAGTTACTTACAGTAAGCATGCAGGTGCACCAGGAGGTGAAAAAGGCAAATGGTATTTTGACCTTCATAGCGAGAGGATTTGAGTACAGGAGCAGGGATGTCTTGCTGAAATTGTACAGGATCTTAATGAGGCCACACCTGGAGTATTGTGTGCACATTTGGAATCCTTGTCTGATGGAGGATGTTTTGGCTATGGAGGCTGTACACAACAGTTCACCAAATTGATTCGTGGAATGGCAGGACCGACATATGAGGACAGAATGGATTGGTAAAGATGAACTTCACTGGAGTTTAGAAGAATGAGGAAAGATCTCACAGAAACCAGTGAAATTCTGATGGGACTAACCAGGTAAATGCGAGAAGGATGCTGTCAATGACCAAGGAGTCCAGAACCAGGGAGTCACAGATTAAGTACATGGGCTAGGCGTCTATGACTGAGATGAGGAAACATTTCTTTTCGCAGAGACTGGTGACTCCCTGAAATTTTGCTGAAATTCGAGCAGTTAAGGCCAAAACATTGAATGTTTCCAAGAAGATATATGTATTTGCGAGGGCTAAAGGGATCAGGCTACTGAGTAAAATAATCAGCCATGATTGAAAGTTACAATGGCCTACACTGTTCCTATTTTCTATGTTTCTATTCTGTTGAAGGTGGGATATAAAAACAAGACGATTTTAACTGACACAGATATCAGCACTATCTGATCACCACTGAATGAAAATCCTGTAACTTCTTACCAAACAGCAATCTGGGAGCAACGTCAGCACTCCGAGTGCAACCATTCAAGAAGGTCAAGGAGCAGAGTGATTTTGGAAGCTTCTGGAGTGGTTGCTCTGTCTCTCGTTTTCTATCCAGTTCTCAAATTGTTGAATGTTCCAAGAAAAGCAACATAATATGAAGGAAATATCTTTGGAAGTTTGCTGATACTGGGGAAAGGGGGTAGTGGGACCAGGGCTGGGATAGGGAAGACATCTGGCTGGGGAAGGGGAGCAGTGAGAGAAACAGTGGGCTGGATTTTGTGGTGGAGTGATGGGTGAAGAATAACCCCAATTTCCAAACCGCGCACGATTCCCCCACCCTGCTCAGTTCTCTCCCTCCACTCTCTGATCTTTCTCTCAGTCTCTTTCACATTGGCAGTAAGCACAGCGACAAAGATGTGCATCTGGATACTTTCCCCATCAAACACAGTCACTAGCACACGCACAAATATCTGCCAACACCATACTATGCATACTCCTCAGTTAACACAGTAATGACTTAACCCAATAACCTTCGTTTCCAGCCCCATTCACACCATGACAGTCACGGGATAAATTAAAATATCAAAACAAAACTGACCAAATTACTTAAGCAGCTTGTATGATGCATTGTTTCACAGGTACATTGGATTGTCAAACTTTCATGTTGTAACATTAACAACCTTTTCTCAGAAAGCCTCCGTTCTAAACAACTTTGGCCGTTCCTTCTGTTTGATCATGTCCTCTCCCAGACTTGCTGGCACCAGTTCCCAGATAGTGACCACATCAGTGGCCAAAAGAGTCTACAGAGTTTTTGATAAAGAACAAAACTGCAATTAACTTCCAGGCCTGGCCTCAGAAACAAATAGTTTTTCTATTTTTTTTTTTAAACACAACTGCCACTCACTGTCCAGAGGTCACCATTCAGCTCTCCGATTCAAACCCAAAATGATTTTTTAAAACTCAGTGAGGGTTCTAACACAGTACACAGCCAAAAGACCTTTATCCAGTGACACGAATTGAGTGAGTGGGACACTATGCGTTGGAGTTTTGTTTCAATGAGATCATGTGCCATTGTTTTAATCAGATTCTAAAGTGCTTTGACATGGTAAATGCTGAGAGGATTTTCCTTCTCATTGGAGAGAAACCATAATCTCAGAATGAAGTGTGCCAATTTAAAGCTGAAATGAGGAGAATTTTCCTCTCAGAGGGTTGAGAATCTTTGGAACTTCTGTCCACAAAGAGTTGACAGGGCAAAGCCTTGGTGTATTTTTCAGGCTGAGATAGATAGATTCTTGATCAGTAGGGAAGTTAAGGGTTACAGGAAAACGCTGGAAAAGTGGACATCAGGAACGTCAGATCAGCCACAATCCTATTGAATGGCAGAACAGGCTCAAGGTACCAAATGGCTTACTCCTGTTCCTGTTAAGTATGGTCTTCCAGCAGACTGCCGAAAAAGTCGTAACCAATTAAACAGACTGAGTGAGTGTTCCAGTGAACTGACGGTGGAAAGAGTTTTAACATAGACTGAAATAAAATCTCACCACAGACAGTTGACAGAAACTATATGGATGTTCTGTCTATTGGATTTAAATTTACCTAATCACCCAGCCAGGAGAGACAACAGATACCCACACTGTGGAGATACTGTGGAAATATCAGGACAATGGCAGTGATACAGTTCCCCACCTGAGCTGACCACCCAATAGTGCAGTTACACCGGGGTCAGGCCATTCCTGTGCTCCATGTGCAGGAAAGATTCAGTCAGACACCCAGCTACTGAGATACTTGTAAGTTTGCAAGGCGTTTCAGAGTTGGATTCTGGTTCAGCTTCATCTGGCCTTCACAGTACACTTTTACCGCAGTAAAACCTCCCACCGGGACTAATAAAACAAAACTGCAGAACCCCAAACGAAGACATTGGAGCGGACCGGGGACGGACGGGAGAAGAGTGGGGGAGGGAAAGAGTGAGAGCCGGAAGCGGGGGCGGAGCAAAACAGGACTACGCCCTGTCACTGTTACGTCACCACGCTAACCGCGCTTGCGCATTTCCCACTAAATCCAGATGCGGAGGCGCCGGCGTTGGACCGCGGCCTATTTACGGGAAGAAGACTGAAGCTCTCTGCAACCTAAATCGGACCACCAGAAAAGCCTTGTTTGGGGCTTGAGACCTAAACTGAGCAAAAATGCAACCCTTTTGCTGGCATATAGCAGCAACGCTGTCCCCCGTCTTTAACCTTGACTCACCGTTTGTGGATGTCATGAAAGAACATTTCATTCCTTCCATCACAACTAAAACAAAGTTGCTGGAAAAGCTCAGCAGAACTTCTGAGGGAGAGTCACCGAACCCGAAACGTTAACTCTGTTTTCTCCTCCACAGATGCTACCAGACCTGCTGGAGTTTTTCCAACAACTTTGTTTTTATTCCTGATTTACAGCATCCGCAGTTCTTTTGGTTTTCATTCCTTCCGTCGCTGCCGTCGTCTGAAGAAGTGTCTAGGCCCGAAACGTCAGTTTTCCTGCTCCTCTGATGCTGCTTGGCCTGCTGTCTTCATCCAGCTCTACACCTTGTTATCTCAAAGTTTGCAGCTCCTACCATCTCTGATACAATCACAATTAGCTGTGCGCATGCTCTGTAACTACACGCCGGTTTGATGACGTCACACGACCAATAGCAATGAAGGGGCGGGACTGGAGGATGGCACCGGAACTGCTTGTCCTCCAACAGATTGAGGACGAGGGGCGGGCTGCAAAAACATTCTCGAAAGGAAGGAGGGGCGGTGTTATCCTTCCAACCAATCGGGAGACACAGGAACGGGACTGGAATTCGAACCTTCTTCGGAACGAGTGACGGGCGGGGTTAGTGCTCCAACCAATCAGTGCACGGGAAGGCGGGTCTAACAACGTGACCAGAACAAGCGCCGTCGGCGTGATGGAGCCAGAATGTTGTTCTCTGGATTGAAGGGAGGTCTGTTGTATGTCCATTCTTTTTACAGCGCATTCAATGGGAAGGATTCCCAGATCATCAATTCCAACCAGCCATCACAGCAAGGTCTAACAGAGTCACTCTTTTCAGCAACATCTCAGTGTCATCGGTCTTTCACCGTGCAAGGTGAAATGTTTGTCTGTAGTGTCTGTGGAAAAAGATTTCTGAGATCAGTTTCACTGGAAAAGTTCCGAGAAATTCAAAATCGTGTGCTGTGCACCCCCGGAGGATGTGTCTGGGCACCACAATTTAGGAAGGACAGTCTGGAACTTCCTTGGGGTCTGCACAGGTTTACTCCAATGATTCCGAGACTGAAGTGTTTTTATTATGAGCAACGGTTGCAGGAATCAGTTTTAAATTCATTATAACACAGAAAGGAATAATTTAGCCTATTTCATCAATTTGCCAGTCCTGAGACCATTGACCCGATTGATCAAAATCTCTTTGTAATCAAGAAAGCTAATAAGCTGTATCCTTTATTATTACAAGAATTGAACATAAATGTAAGGATATTTGTTTCATTTGTAAAGAGAATAGGTGAGACCACGTCTTGAATAAAGTGGTGTCGAGCTGGAGGAACACAGCAGGCCAGGTAGCATCAGAGGAGCAGGAAAGTTGATGTTTCGGGTCTGAAGAAGGGCCCCAACCCAAAACATCAACTTTTCTTCTCCTCTGCTGCCTGGAATGCTGTGTTCCTCCAGCTCCACGTTTTGTTATCTTTGACTCCAACATCTGCAGTCCTTGCTATCTCTCTTAAATAAGGTGTGCAGGTTTTGGCCATCTTCTGTAAATTTATTGGAGGTGTTTCAGAGGAAGATTTGAGATTAATACCTGGAATCAATGAGTTGTCTAAGGAGGATAGGCTGGGCAGGCAAACAGGAGAAGGAGGTGGATAAGAACTGCTGATTAAGACAGGCAAGTAATGTGATGTAAGCAAGGATATAGGCTGTGGTGAAGTAGAACATATCTGGAACAAAAAAACAGAAATTGCTGGATAAGCTCAGCCGGTCTGACAGCATCTGTGCAGAGAAATCAGAGTTAAAGTTTCAGATCGAGAGACCCTTCTTCAGAACGGAAATGTGAACTCCTATTTCTCTCCACAGATGCTGCCAGCAAACCAGTTTCTGTTTTTGTTTCTGATTTACAGCATCTGCTGTTTTTTTGCTTTGGTTTTGTAGAGTGTTAGTTGAGCTTAGAAACACTAATTGTTGTAAATGAGAGTAAAATTATACATAAGACTCAAAAATACAGGAGCAATATTGGGAAATGTATTAGAATGGAATGTAGAGATGCAAGTAATAAAGTTAAAGCCGTAAATATGGGTGACTTTAATCTATATATAAATTGAGCAAATCAAATTAATAGCAATATGATACAGGAGGCATTCTTAGCATGTATACGGAACAGTTTTATGAATCGATACAGCGAGGAAGCAACTGGGTATTGAGTAATGAGAAAGGAATTTCATTACGGTGGCTTAGTGGTTAGCACTGTTGCTTCACAGCGCCACGAACCCATGTTTGATTCCACCCTTGGACGACTGTCTGTGTGGAGTTTGCACATTCTCCACGTGTCTGTATGGGTTTCCTCCGGGCACTCCGGTTTCCTCCCACAGTCCAAAGATGTACAAGCTAAGTCGATCGGCCTTGCTAAATTGCCCATATTGTTCAGGGAGGTGTAGATGAAGGGGATGGGTCTGGGTGGGATGTTCTGAGAGTCGGTGTGCACTTGTTGGGCGAAAGGGCCTATTTCCACACTGTAGGGATTCTATGGTCTATCAATAATTGATAATAAAGTTGAGCATGGGCACTTCATCCACCTCACTAAAGTGGAGAGTGATGTCATTCTTTCTGAGACTAGAGTCCTGTCATTAAATAAAGAAAATTAGAATGATGTGAGGTGTGAGCTAGCTGTGATAAATCATGGATCAGTATTTAAATGGGTTTTGGGAGATTGTCCATGCACTCTTTAAATGTTTGCCATGATCTGTGTACAAAAGTTATTCATCCCAGTCTGGCATAAGAACAATACAGGAAACATGGAGAAGCCATGGCAAAAAAGGGAAATGATGGTTAGTATTAAATTTGTCAAATAAATCACCACATTGGTAACAGTTTAGAATTTAACAAAGGGATTGATTAAAAGGCAGAAAATAGAGTATGAGAGTATGCTTGCAGAGACCATACAAATCAATGGTTTTCTTTTGTTCATTCACAGAATGCAGACATCGCTGGCTAAGCCAGAATATATTGCCCATCTATGATTGCTAAGAGTCAACTGCATTGCTGTTGGGTTGGAGTCACATGTAGGCCAGACCAGGTAAGGATGACCGTTTCTTTCCCGCAAAGGACATTAGTGAACCAGCTGGGATTTTCCTGACGATCAATGTTTTCATGATCATCATTAAACTCTTAATTCAAGATTGATAGTAAAATGTTAATAAAGATGAACATAGGGTCTCCTACAATTGGAAACAGAGGAATTTAAAAAATGGAGTACAAAGTGATGGCAGACCAATAAAATACATCTTCAACAACAACAACTAAAACAAAGTTGCTGGAAAAGCTCAGCATGTCTGGCAGCATCTGTGAAGGAAAAAACAGAGTTAACGTTTCTGGTCCAGTGACCCTTCCTCAGAACTGATAGTGGCCGGGAAAACGTCAGTTTATATGGAGAAAATAGGGGGGTGGGTGGGGTAGGGAGTAAACAATAGGATAGAGCCCAAAGAGAGAGAAAGACAGTTGGACAGACGAAGGAGTTGCTAACGATCAGGCTGGGAGGATGAATAGTTGTTAATGGGGACTGTTAGTGCAGTTGTTTTGGTGTTTAGTTAAAATACATCTTCATATCTTTAAAAAGGAGAACACAAATAACATCTCCAAAATAAGGGGAAATCACAGGTCTAATGGGAAGTTAGAATTGAAAGAAATTTGTATTGGTAGGAAAATGATATTGGGTAAAATAATGGGATGAATGCAGATGAATCCCCAGAAATTGATAACCTTCATCCCAGAGTACCTCAGGAAGTGGCCCAAGAAATAACAGATGCACTGGTGATTATCTTCCAAAATTGTACAGACTCTGAAAGAGTTCCTGTAGATTTGAGAATAGCTAACATAACCCTAATATTTAAGAAGGAAGCAGAGAGAAAATAGGGAATTTGCATGATGCTAGTTATGGGAAAAATGCTAGAGTCCACTTTAAAAGGAGTATTAACAGAGTACTTGGAAGATAGTACCAAGATCAGATAGAGTCTGCAGGGCTTCTTTCTGTGCTGTGGATCTTTCAGACTCTTTGTTGGGCATGAATTCCCTCCAAGCCACTCGCCATTCTGACTTGGAAATATATCACTGTTCCTTCACTGTTGGGTCAAAATCCTGAAGTCCCTCGCTGACAACATTGTGGGTGACCTACAGCCCATGGACTGCAGTGGTTCAAGACAGCAGGTCACCATCTTCATAAAGGTCACTGGAGCCAGCCAGTGATGCCGGCTTTCCATGATCAAATTTTGAAAAAAGACATTTTCAAATTGAAGCCTACATAGATCAGCTATGACCTTTTTGAGGCTCGAGGAGCGAAATGGACTACTTCAGCTCCAATTTCATATGTTCTCTGCCCTTTTACCAAAATGCATCATCTCACCAGGAATGTTGTATTCCCTACAATTTAGAAGATTGACGCATGATTTGATTAAAATGTAAGATGTTAATGAAGTTGGTCAGGGGGATGGAGAGGAGCTATTTCCACTGGGTGGGTGAAATTGGAACTCAAACAACATGATCCCCCGCAGGAATTAAACAAGACTTGAGTTTCTTTGCTCGCTAGTTTATTCAAATATATGTCTGAGGAACAAGATTGGGCGAATCGGCCCTTTGAGCCTGCTCTGCCACTCAATAAGATCATGGCTGATCTGGGTTCAACCTCACCTCTATGTGCCTGCATATCCCCAACAATCATTCAGCATCTTGGTCTTCAAGAATCTGTCTGCCTCTGCCTTAAAAATATTTAAAGATTCTGCATTTACTGCCTTTTGAGGAAGTAAATTCCAAATACTATTAATCCTCTGAGTGAGAAGAAATATTTCCTTGTTACTCTTTTCAATGGGCTCTCCCTTATTTTTAAACTATGAACCCTACTTCTAGACTCTCCCAAAAGAGGATACATTTCTTTCAGCATCCGGCTGGTCAGGTTCCCTCAGGATCTTTTATGGTTTAGTTTAGTCTCCTCTTTCTCTTCTAAACTCCAAAGGATTGCCTTTCCTCATAAGGCAAACCACTCACTCCAGGAATTAGTCCTTAACCTTCCCTGAACTGCTTCCAATGTATTGACACATGTCCACAAGTATGCCAACCAATACTGTACACAGTCCTCCAGATGCAGTCTCAACAGTATGCTCGGGGTATTGCTCATACCTGAAGGTGGTACATGAATTCCAACTTGCTTACAAGAATACATTTCAGCCAGCCCAGGTCATTTTCATATTCAGTTACAGATTGGCACAGATTATGGTCAGCCAGTTGTACATTTTCTCTTGTTACACAGACATCATTGCTGTGGCATCACTCGAACGTCCCACTCTGCTGGCTCTGCAGAAATAACCACTGACTGCAGCCTGTTCCCACAGCCTGGTTCATCCTTTATGTCTCAACTTCTGCGTTGTCAGTTAATGATCCAGGGAGGTTTTCATGACAATCCAGCAGATTTCATTCTACTTCTTCCTGTTTTCAATTTATTTTACAGGGAATGAGACAGAAAGTTTAAATCAAATATGAGATCAAGAGCTGCCAGCAATGCTCGATTCTCAGGACCTGAGTATCGCCAGCCTTGGAACATGGAAGGAAAAAGTACTGTTCACAGGGAAGAGAAACCGTACAGGTGGTCTGTGTGTAGACAAGGCTTCAGTCAATCATCGGGACTGTCGATATGTAAATGCAATCACAATAAGGAGACAACAATTGTGCTAAGCAGCACTTGCTCTGTAATATCATGCTCATGAATCTCAGTTTCAGTTAAGCAAGATTCACTCAACTCCAGATCTCTTTACATTCTTAGTGCAAAATGGACCAAACAGCTGAATTCTAGAGCTAAGAGTGACTATCCTCTACATTAAGGTTCCATCTGACAGACTGTTGTATCAAGCAATCATAAAGCTAGAGTCAATGGGCATCAAAAAATATTATTATTTCTGCGATATGGGGTTTTTACAAATAGTCTTCAGACGTGAGTAGATCATAAGATCATGACTGTATTCAAGCTCGTACCACATATCTGTGGAAGAGGTCTGTCAATCTTGCTTGGAGACACTCAGCCATTTTCAGCTGAAAACAGCATATTAATACATTTTTCTGTCACAACAGTTACATTCAAGATTGATACATTCAAAACAGTGTTAACGTTTTGGGTCCGGTGACCCTTCCTCAGAATTGGATTCTGATAAAGGGTCACTGGAGCCGAAACGTTAACTCTGTTTTTTCCCTTCATAGATGCTGCCAGACCTGCTTAGCTTTTCCAGCAACTTTGTTTTTGTTCCTGATTTACAGCATCCACAGTTCTTTCGGTTCCTATTGTTGTAGTCCAGGCTGAGTGATGGCTCTTGCGCTGCCCTTTCTACAGCTCACCTGTTGCTATTGTGTTTGCCTCATTCATTCCTTTAGAGCTGATATGAACATTGATTTAGACCAGGCCAGCCGTCAACTACATCGATATGATTTAAAGAAAGAACCACAAAGGTGAAACCGCAATTTTCACTGAGTCATACATAAATATGCTTTTTGAGAACAATTAGAGCTTACAGCTGGAGTAAATACAGAGGATATTTTCCTGTCAGCCATTAGGTATCTCAGCCTCTTAATACAGAATAGAACTTGGATATGAAAAATTCAGAATTGCCAGATTTTGTCTCCTTTTCAAAAGCTGTAGTTTTGAATAGTCTGGTGGTCCATGAAGATGACAGCAGGCAGTCTTGCTTGAAGGTGATGACCCTTTTTGGTAAGTGAATCAGTCGTAACTGTCTGGATGGCTATCAGCTTTAGCAAGAGAGGTAAACATTCTCAGAATCAAACAGCCTTACAGAGGTTGATGGGCTGCTGCCTGTAATGTTTCAACAGTTGCTGCTGCTACTTTAGGAGATGGTGCATCCGAGTAAACTGCCGCTCAGTATGAAGACTGCTACAGGCAGCCATTTCCTGTTGATTATTTTCTGAAACTTAATTCTTTTCACATTTCTTCCTAAATTCCAAATCTGATTTCGCAGCTGAGGCTATGAAGCACTTTGTGACTTTTGAGGTTGTGGAGGTGTTATGTGAAGACAAGATCCTTTTTTGTTTTTCACCCCTTCACCAGGGACAAAATGCATGTTTAATGGTTTGGCTGTTCCCAGAGCTAGCAGAATGCCTTCAATTGAAAGGATATCATCACTTGCTGTACGGTGTTTGAATTGAAGATAAGGTGGCACAATGGCTCATGGTTAGCACTGTTACATCACAGTGCCAGGAACCCGTGTTCAATTCCACTCTCGGGTGAATGTCTGCGTGAAGTTTCCTCTGAATGCCCCCGCAGTCCCAAGAAGTACAGGCTAGGTGGATTGGCCTTGCTAAGCTACCTGTTGTGATCAGAGATTTGCAGATTAGGTGGGTTATGGGGTGATTGGTCTGAATGGGATGCTCTAGGGATCAGTGTGGACTGGTTGGGCTGAAGGACTTGTTTGCATGCTGTAGGGATTCTATGATTCTACTTTTATATTCCCCTTTTACACTCTGCTAACCTCCTTACCCTTCTTCACCCTGAACGGATAATGCAGAAGTGGGAATGTTTGCTGATGATTACTCAATGTTGATACTGAAGCAGTGCAAACATAAATGCAGTAGCCTGAGACAACTTTTAAGCTTAGCCTGCTAAGTGAAAAAGAACATTTGCACCACCACAAATACCAGACAATGACCAAATCTGGCAAATGAGAATCTAACCATATCCCGGTGACTTTATTTTCATTTATCTTTGCTGAATTTCCCATTCGAAATTCCTGGGGGCAAATGTTGAGGAGAAACTGAACTGGTCCTGCCATATAAATATTATTGCTACAAGTGGGTAGAAATTTTGTGTTGATGAAATCAACTTTTGATTCCCAGAAGCCTGTGCTTCATCTGCAAGGCACAAGTCAGGAGTGCATTGGGATACTGTCCATTTGCTTGGATGGGTGCAGCTCCAACAACACTCAAGAAATTGACGCAATGCAGGAAAGGCTGTCCAATTAAATGGCACCCCATTCAGTACTTTCAATATCAACTCTCTGCAGCACCAAGGCACAGTGGCACCAGAATACACCATCTACAAAATGCATTAGAGTAACTCACACAGCCCACAGACTGTGCCACCTGGATGGACAAGAGCAGAAGATGCATTGAAACAACTCCATCTTCAAGTTCCTCTCTAAGAAACATTCCCACCTGATTTGGAGCAGTATCAGTGATGATCGCACTGAGTGGTCGAGAAGACTTGTTGGGCCAAATGACCTATTTCTGCCCTCCATCTTCTGCATTATTTTATTTCCAGTTGATTAGTGCAATGACCAGACTTGTGCTCAGTCCTCTAGATGGTCCCTAAACTGGCAGCCATCAAACCCTCTCGACCCCCTGATCTTCCTGTCCATCCACCTTCAGGGATCTGTGAATGTCTTTTTTTTACTCTAAACCATTCATATCCTTTGTGTTTTTGTGCACTCCCATAGTTTACCCTTCCTGATTTCATTATTATTCACTTCTCTGGATTGAATTCCTGTCACCATTTTCTTCCCAATAGTTTAATATCTCCGTGCAGCCCACAACTTTCTTCCTCATGGTTATCTATGTGACCAATTTGTTGTATCCTCTACAAACTTCTAAATCATGGCTGCTACAAATATGTCTAAATCATTGATCAACGTCATAAAACAATAGAACTCATAGAAGGCATGGTTAGTAAGTTTACGAAAGACACCAAAATTGGTGGCATAGTAGACAGGAAAGAAGGTTCTCTAAGCGCTCATTAACATCCCTATTTCTGGTTGTATCTTCGCGGTTGGGCGACTGAGTTTCTCTGGTTCCAGGCCTGGGGACTGGGATTATATGATCGTCTGCAGCAGTGGTTACTTCCTTGTGTGAGGGAACTGGCGAAGTAACCGATGCTAAACTACATTTCTATTGAAAAATACACTTCAGCTGTATCCTGCACTCTCTCCGGAGTCCTTGGTGTTTTGTAGAAATCTATCAATCTCAGGCTTCAACATACTCAATGATGGAATCTGGGGGCATCGAAGTTAAAGATTGCAGCCCACTCAGAGTTCTCACATCTCAGTCCACTGTTCGCCAAGTATTCCTGTTGTGTGCCCAGTGTTGTTCTGAACACGTCATTGGCTATTGTAGTTTTCATGCTTTCCAAGCGTATTTTCCTATATGGTGCCGTGATCGTATAGTGGTTAGTACTCTGTGCTGTGGCCGCAGCAACCTCGGTTCCAATCTGAGTCACGGCAGTGGGTATTCTCCTCATTTTTCTCCTTGTGAATCATCCTTCGATAAGGAATTAATTGATTTGCATGAAAATAGTCTCTGAGGTGATGAATTTATCTTCTCAAACACCCGCTCTCTCCCATGTCTGCGTTTGGTGTATCAGAATACCAACACATCTCTTCTTGCAGATTTTTCTCCCTCCCACAATCACTAACCCTCCTTTACTTCCCTCCTCCCACTTCGCTGAGGCACTGCACAATCTGTCACACACTTCCACATTGACACCATTCAGTCTGTGCTGCTGCGGTCACTGTTGCTGGCTGAACCTGCCACAATCTTACCATGGGGACCTTCAAGTCAATAGATCCATTTGGTTGCCGCGGTTGTGAGATGAATATCTTTTACTGACATGGACCAGTGATTGTTGGAGCATCAAGTTCAGGAAAAAGACACAGGATAAATTTGAGCAAAAGAGTGTTTATTGGAAAAGACCAGTTTCTGTGGCTGTCTGCGTCATTTGTTCATTCGGCTGCAGTGACAGTTCTGTAATTCCCATCATAGGAGAGATGTGATAGGACTGGAAACGGTGCAGAAGAGATTTAGGAGAATGTTGTCTGGGCTCAGTGTCAGTTATGAAGAGAGGTTGTACAGACTGGGGTTGTTTTCTTCGAGCAGGGGTGATTCAGAGGGAACATAATTGAAATGTACAAAATAGAGGGGTATGGACAGGGGAGACTGAAAGAGCCATTTCTCTTTGATGAAGGGATCGATCACCAGGGAGCCAGGGAGTAAATTAGAGGTAAGAGGCAGACAGGTTTGAATAGATATGCAGAAAAATTTGTTTTTTTCAGCCAGCGCGTGTTGGAATCTGGAACTCACTGTCTGTCAGGGCCGTAGAGGCAGAAACCTTTCGAACCTAAAGAAGTATTCAGATACGATTTGTGATACCAAGGCATACCACGCTATGGGCCAAGTGATGGAAAATAGGATTAGGATAGTTAAGTAGTTGTTTTTGTCCAATGCAGATGCAAGAGGCTGAAAGGCCTTCCAGTGTTTGGAAGTCTGCGTTAGTTTACTGGTTAGTATTTCTGCCTATTACACTGAAGAGCAGCGTTCAATTCCCCACTGGGAACAATCCCAGTATTTTGAAGTGGCTCAGTGTTGCCTCTCAGTGACAGGGACCCAGCTTTGACTCCAGGCTTGTGGCGTTTGTACGTTTTCCCCGTGTCTATGTGGGTTTCCTTTCGCAGTCCAAAGTTGTGTAGGTTAGATGGTTTGTCTATGCGTATTTGCCCCGTCATGTGCAGGCTACGGTCGGTTAGCCATTGTAAATGCAGGTTTATGGGGATAGGGTGGAGGAGTGGGAAGTTTTTCGGAGGTTCGGTGCAGAATCAATGGGCCAAATGATCTCCATCTGCACTGTAGGGCTTCTATGATCTCCGACTTTCACTTTGTGTCTCATCAAGGATTTTGAAATTGTCCGCTCCGTTCAGAAGTGTGGGTTATTAATATCTGTCCTTCCATTCTCTATGGAACACGTCACAGGAAGGACAGTGCTGTCTGAGTCAGCGTGGGGAAGTACTGCAGCTCCCGGGGAGACAGTGTGTCAGTGAACGTGCCAACACGTGCCTTCTGCAAGCTGTACCTTGTGTCTGGGTTGAAATGAAAATGATTTGATGGATTTGTTCCGGATTTAAGTGTTTACTGGAAGCAGGAATCTGAGGACGAGACGGGGTAAACCGATTCAGATTTGAGTGCAGAAATAGCAAATACCTTTCCTGCAGCGCTAATGAGATTGTACAGCACAGAGGAGAGTTTTGATGCACCGAATTTGTGTTCGTGGGTCCAGCGTGCTTTCAATAAACTGGGTTACCAGGATATAAAAACATTAGAAAGGACACCGACGGTGCTTACTGGGGTTTACGGTTATAAAGATATTCAATATGACACAGACAGGGTTTATTAGGATCGTACAGTCGTTCAGTGGTTAGCACCTGGATATGCAGGTTAGATGGGTTGGCAATACTAAATTAGCCCACGGTGTCCAGGGACATGTAGGTTAAGCCATGATTAATGTGGAGATAGGGTGTGGGGCTAGGTCTGGGTGGAATGTTCTTTCGAGGGTCGGTGCAGACTCGATTGGCTGAACGGTACTTTCCGCACTGTAGAGATTCTATGTTTTGAAAAGAAAGGGCATGACGGAGTTTAATCGGGTGTAAAGACATTCCAGAGGACACTGACGGGGTTTACTGTGATGGGATTTTATTCATGAGGGGATATTGGAAAAGTGGGAACTGCTATCCCTGACACAGGGAATACCTATGGAGGTTTTCCAGATGATGTGAGGTTTGGAGAGACTAAACAGGAGGAAAGTTCCCTGTTTCAAATGAACGAATATCTGGAAGTCAGACATTCAAAACCATCGATGAAAGATAAAGAAAGGATGGGAGCTGAATTTCTGTCACTCCAAAAAACCTTTGCCGAAATATTTTGAAAGACACACGAGGAATGAATTTCACAGGGAGAGAGAGAGGCTGTGGCCGGTTGAGGGGTAAGGGATGGGATGTGGTCGGGGGTAAGTGTGGAGAAGCAATCTCTAATTTGATTGACTTTAAATGTAACGAAATTTTGTGAACGTGTGCAGCTGAATAAGATTGAGTAAATAAAAAGCTCAGGGCTTTGGAAGATTTGACATCAATTCCCACGTGAACAAGTATGAATGGAACTGAGCGGACATTGTTTTTAAATTGCAAAGCAAAGATATTCCATAATGATCTGTTGCTTGGAGACCAATTTCCAGCTTTAATCAAGTGCCTTAAAATGCGACCGTATCGCCACAATGATATTTGTTCCATTTAGCAATCAGTGATCTCCACCCAGGAAACCCAGGAACAAGACACGTTGGTTTTTCAGTTTAACCCTCTGTTCTTCTCAGCAGCATTTTCTTTAAGCTGAAATAAATGAGGCCCAGCGTTGATTACAACATTAAACATTCCAATGAGATAACTCGAATTCATTTTCGATTATTGCAATGAACTGTGTGAGTTTACATTAAGTTGAATAAAGCAAAACGAGCAAAACAGCTTTTCCCGGTATTTAACCCAGTTCAGGGTCACCCATATGAGAAAGGTCATGGCGTTAAAACACCACTTCATTTCACTCTCCAGAGATGCTTCTTCGCGTGTTGAGTATTTGCAGGATTTGTGTTGACAACTGAGAAAGTTCCCCAGGATTCAACCCCAGAAATTAATCTTTTCCAAAAAAAAGACTATTTTGCTCAAACATGCTCTTTATCCTTGTCCTGCTGCTCCACGTCAATAAAAGCTGCTCCGGGTGAGGTTGTTTTACATTTACATCGAATGAAGGAAACAAGAAAAATAAATAGTGAGAGATCACAATCACAGATTTATCCAGTGGGATTGTTGATGAGTATTTTAAACTAACACTCGAAACAAGATTCTGATCAATATTTCAAAGAGTCCTCATTAAACTGGTGGAGAGACAGATGCTTGATGAACGTCGTGAACATACTAGGCCAAGGGCAACTATCTATGTGGAAAAATCTCATTGCCAAGCTAAGGGCACGCAACTCTGTGTCGTAATGGCAGCGCATTAAACTTCTACAAAATTGTGATTCAAAGGTTGTGGGCTCAAATCCCACCAAAGTCGACTCCTACTTTCGTTTCCAAATGAATCAGTGATGTTGTGTGAAAACTGCTTAAACATCAGCTCCTGTCATCCGGATCCCTGCTGCTGATCAGAGGAAGTTCGTCACTTTCTCACGCAAGTTTTCAGATGAATAATCAGACCAGAAGCGACTGCTCATCCGACAAACCTGCGGACTTGACAGAGAAGTCCAACATAGCATTCCAGTTATACCTCTGATTTGTCATCTTGAATATATTTAGAGACCTATACATTTCAGATCCCAATGAGGGTTGTGAGGATGGGGTGCGAAAAATCTTTGAAGCTTTAAATTCGCCGTGACTTTCTAGAATGACGAGTCAGCGGGACGGGTTGAATGTCCTCTTCCTGTTCCTATGTTGGTAGCTTTCAGTGTTGTTTCAGGCAGAGAGTTTTCAACAATTGCACGGAACATCTGACAGTACTGCATAAATCTCTGTCGACTGCCATTCTGAGCTAATCCCAATTGCCCGCCCATAGTTACGTGTTCCTCCATTTCCTGCCTGCTCATGAGTCTGTCTAAATGCCTCTCAAATGTTGCTATCATGATGAAGACAATGATGAATCGACCCCAACTGAATATCAAGTTCATCATTTTTACCCCATTCCTCCCATAGCTGCAATGGGCAGCCCCTGTTGCAACTTTAGATCAGACAGTGGAGGTTTCTCACATGCGTTCTATCAGAAGGCATGCTTCTTCACATATGTTTCCAACTGGATACATGGAACACGTGGCCGTGTGAATATTGGAGATTCAGGGGTAGATTTCTCACTTATCTGACCAGAGTTCTGGTTGTGGTGCTGCACATGATCATCTGATATTCTATATCCAATTCTCGTCTCTTATTATTCAATAACGTTTACTGTTAAATTCAATTTATCTTTGTGTTCCATTTTTATGCATTCGGTTGTCATGAAAGTCTTAGAACGTGTCCTTGAATGAAGTAATGGTCAAGTTTGATGACAATGGGTGTAGTGTGGGTCCTGTCGTCTGTGTGAACTTGTCAAAGGAAGTTGGTGAAGTGTCACAGAATAGAATTCTGTGAAGAATTTGCACGATGCCGTGAACAGCCTCATGACAGCGGGGATGTAACTATTTTCTGTGGAGGCATTGTTTTCCAGACTTGAGGAGAGTGCGCAGTGCTGTTCCCAGGAGTCAGTATTGGCATCAACCTCTCCTCTGGACAGATATTAATGAACCACACTTGAGTACAAAGTGCACAGTTTCAAAATGCTAAATGATGCAAAACTCGCAAAGAAACTAAACAGCGCAGGAAGCCACATGAACTGCTTTTTACCAATAAAATTTATTTTGCTGGACATTGGTGTGTGTTCTTTTCCTGAGACTTATGACACGATCAGGGCAACATGTGAGCATGTGCAAAAAGGGAAATGAGTGCAGTGCCAGACGTCATACTGGGAGCAGCACCACATACACGGTGAAGTTAATTTCCCGCAACAGTATCTCTTCCCAAACAGCATACTGAGGTGAGACAACTCAGAGTGAGGTGAAGCTTTGGAATTTGGTGCCCTGGAGGCTTTGGAAGTCAGTTATTGAGTCTGTTCAAGAATGCGACTGAGATATTTCTACAGAGTAAAAACATCAATGGCTCAGGGGACAGTGGAGGAAAATGTTGAAAATGTACATTTCAATGATCAATGCAGTTTAGCAGTGTGTAATTAAGCAAGTTCCTTGAACAACTTCGGAACCACCGGTGAAGACGAACATAAGATCCGAGTCACAGGCAGTTTGCCAACCATTAAGGTATAACCAGAAATATGGAGGCAGTACCAAACATGTTACTCCAGTGGCGCAAGCGGTCAGAGCGCGGTCCTTATATGTCAGTAAAGAGGCATGTGCAATGGTAAGGTTGTGAGTACGACCCTCACCAAGAGCAGTTTTAATTTGTTGTGGTTCAAGAGGGTAATGAGGAGAGGCAATTTTGAATTAATGGGAAAATACCAGTTTCTGTGAATTGGGAAATGACTCAACCATCGACAAACGCCCTGCAAGTATTCAAAATGTGAATAAACATCTGCGGAGAGAGAAAAGATAGTGATGTTTTTCAGCTCGAAGACGTTTCTCACATGGCTGTCTGCGCTGAGTTATGTTGCGGGAAAAAAGCTGTTTTACTCATTCCAATTTATTCAATTTGCTGCAAACTCGCACAGTTCATTGAAATAATCAAAAAGAAATTAGATTTAACTCGTTCAACCGTGCGAATATTTCATTCAACTTTGGTCAGAATTGTTATCAGCTTAAAAAAAAAGAGCTGCTGAGAAGAAGGAAGTGTTAAATATGCAAAAAGACACAGTCTTGTTTGTGGATTTCTTGGATGGAGTTTAGAAAGTATGAAATGTGCCTAAAATCATCAGAATATGCTCAAATCTTTAAGGCAGCAGTTTAAAGCGGGAATTTCGTCTATGAGCGACAGTTTCCTTCCGACTCGAGAGGGTCTAACTTTACATTTTCGTTTAAAAATGTTCAGCTCCATTTATAATGCTCCACGGAGAATGAACAGCCAATCTTATTCAGCTGCACGTGAACAATAAATTTCTTTACGTGTGAAGTCAAAGAAATTATAAACTATTTCCCACCCGCCCACAGACTTTGTCACATTGTTAACGAGCCTCCTTAGGGACCTAGGGGTGCAGGTACATAATTCATCATCATATAGACAGGGTGGTTAAACAGGCTTTTGGCACGTTTGCCTTCATTGCTCAGTCGTTTGAATTTAGGAGTTGGGAAGTAATGTTGAGCTTGTGCAGGTCGTTGGTGAGGCCTCTTCTTGAATACAGTGTGCAGTTTCGGTCGCAAAGTTGTCGGGGGCATATTATTAAGCTAGCGAGTGTTAGAAGAGGTTTACCAGGCTGTTGCCTGCTATGGAAGATTTGAGTTATAAAGAAAGTTTGGATAGACTTGGACTTTTTTCGTTGGCGCTTAGGAGAGGCGACCTGACAGAAGTTTGTAAAATAATGAAACGTATAGATAGTACTAATGGTATTAGTCTTTTCCCTAGGATGAGAGATTTCAAAACTAGGGGATATTTTTAAGTTGCGAGGAGATAATTTTAAAAATAAACATACGAGAGGCAGAACTTCGCAATGACTGTGAACAAAACGATGGCAAGTTCCAGAAGAGAAACATGTCGCAGAGAAACGGGTGACAGTGAAACAGGCATGTGAGGACAAATGTGTTTCATTTGCCAGTGAAATTCATTGTTTCGAAAAGTGGAGAACATTGAAGTGAGGCAGTGACGGCAATTATTTTTGCTGGTTATTCACCTTGTGAATGCTCTTTCCACTGATTTACCTGTTAACATCACAAGTCGACAGGATGAAAGATGCAGCAATACGTGTGGAGCAGTGGTGAAATTGATACTGCGTCTGACTTTGAATTGGAAGATTGAAATGTTGTATCTTCCCTCTGTGGAATGAAGTTGACAGCTTTCCTACATTTGCAAATTGACAGTTGCTTCCGAAGGGGAATGTGTGCCCAGTGCTGTTATTGTCAGATTCCGAGCAGCTGAAGTGATTGGATTACTGGGTTTTGGAAACTGAAAGTTGCCCATGAGCAACATCAGTGTGGGACTATTTCAACTCACTGTCCATTTCATATCACAGCTCATGGCAACGGCTCCCATCGTCAGAGAAACTGCTTGTGTTCCACATAAAGCTGCCTTTTGCGGGGGAACCGTGTGTACGGCGACAGAGCGTGGACATGAACTAGACGGAGTGCATATAACCCTGAGGCCTCAGTCACTCTCGGAGGATAGATCTGTGTATCTCCCTCTGTGGCTTAACATGAGGATGATTATTTCAAGGGGCTTCAACATAGTTTTATCATCTCAAACTTCAGTCCCTTTCGTTGATTACAGGGATAATCTCATTAAAATTTGCACTCTAAAATTAAGAACACCAAAGGCGGTGGGGGAAACGCTGGAAACTGGGACTAGAATAGATGGATGCCTGAAGACACACACCGACAAGATGGCCGAATGGTCTTTTTCCACCCTATAAAAACTCGAAGACGGGGAGAAACTGATCTGCAGCCAAAATAAGCAGTAGAATTAAACAGGCTAAAGCAGTGTCATTAAGAAAAAGATGGTACGGCAGAAAACGCTTTCCTTGGTGGTCTAGTGGTGAGGATTTGGCGTTGTCACTGCCGTGGCTTGTGTTCGATCCCTGGTCAGGGAGCTTACACTGTTCTTTTCAAGGTTTTAATGACCACAGCACTGCTGACTAATTTTTAGAAGCAGGAATGGCGCTGTAATATAATCTATTTTATTCCAAACGATAATCAAGCTAACATGTAACAAAGAACTACGGATGCTGGAAATCTGAAACCAGAAAAAAACGAATTGATAGACAATCTCAGAAGGTTGTTGCTGTTCTTCTCAATAAAGGTTGTCCCAACCGTTACACTCCTTACTTGTCGTTTGTCTGTGGATGGTAACATTTCCTGAATCGTGCACAATGACATTCAAATTTGTCTGAACACTATCAATAGCTGTTCTTTCATGACCATCCCGCTCTGTGTTTTAACATCACGTAATTTGACAGTTTATCTTACTTCTCCAACTTTTTCAAACAATCCCATTCGTGATTATGATGTGGAAATGCTGGTGTTGGACTGGTGTGGACACAGTCAGAAGTCTCACGGCACCGGGTTAGTGTCCAGTGGGTTTATTTAAAATGACAAGCTTTCGAGTGCTGCCCATTGATCATGATAAATTATTACTTCATTGCAACAGTACTTTCTACAAGAACAGAGGACAATGAAACGAGACTGATCAATGACATCAGAGTGTAGGAACCTCTACGTTGCAGTGATCACAGTGTGATTGAGTTTCACGTTTACTTTGAGGGAGGGCAGTTTGAATCTAAGACGAGCGCTTTGTACTTAAATAAAGACAATGGTACCGTTTGAAGTGAGGGATGGCTGAAATGAAGTGGAAGATTAGGTTAAGAAATTATTCAGTGCAGACGCAATAGCAGAGATTTAGGGAAATAATCCAGAATACACAAAAAAACCTTCCAGTGGTGTCTTTGTCAGTTTTCCATCGGTTTTGAAGATGAGCATGCATATTTTCAGCCTGACTCTGGTTTCACAATCCCATTGCGTCACAACAGCCAGAAGGTAAGGGTCAGGTAAATGACATGCAGAAAGTGCAAAGTACCTCACGGCACGCACAATGACAGATAAAGTGCTAAGGAAGCATGCAACACACTGAGATGGAGCGTACTTATTAAAGTGGAAGGCTTTTGTATATATTCCACATTACATAAAGACTTCCCTCACGTTGGAAAAAAATGAATTTCCGGCTGTATAACTCTGATGAATAGCTAAATATTTGCCTCGATACAGCATGACGCTGTGAGGCAGTGACATACTATCTTCTGTAACAGCGTAGTCTAGTGAAAGCATGCTGCCCATCAACCGGAACTCAATATATCAGCGTTTTCCAACTCTCTGAAGAATGTATTTACTGCTCCTGCCGTCACTTGTTACCCTATATCACCTGAGCTTCCCGCTTCCAGTAAACACTTCAATTCCGGACAAATCTATCATATATTTCATATAGCTTTTGTCCCCAACTAAACTGTCACAGTTATGATGAGCCGATTGGCCTTCTCTGGCTCTCCCACTGTGGCATGACCGAAATGGGAAAGTGCATTGTGTCTGATCCACAGAATACCCTGCAGTATTTCCCCACGCCGATTCAGACAGCGCCGTCCTCCCTGTGACATGTACATGGTGTGTAATATTTTGTCGTGCAATGTGTCTCGCTGTGTCAATATTACCTTTGTCTGACTTCCCACATTCTGCTGGTCAAACACTGATTTATGACAAATTTATCACAGTGCAGATGGAGGCCATGCAGCCCATCTTAGCTCTGCCAGTTCTCCACAATGAGCAAATGGGTCATTCTCTTGACTACTTCCTGTAACTCTGCACATTGCTACTTTTAACGTAACCATCGAATTCTTTTTTCAATAACACGATTGAACCTCACTCTTTGTCGCAATCAGTGAT
>NW_025966032.1:0-9570 GCF_021869965.1 Rhincodon typus | reverse complement strand
CCGGTTTCAAGTTCTATATGCTCCAGAGGTGTGTAATAACACCTTTGCATAGGCTGTTTACATTTGAAAAATCTCAGTTCGGGCAGTGAAAGCAACAATGAATAGCTTTTTCCCATTCTGCCCCTGCTCCCGGGCTTCTACTATTTGCTCCTTTCCTCGAGCACTGGGCAGTCTTCAATGGCAGATGGATCAAAACATTTCCCTCCACGGGCAAGCAATGCTTGGGGATGATATACCTTTTGCAGCTCCTTCTTGAACACTGGAATGGTGAAGAAACAGAAGAGGCAGAATCAGACGTCAGGAAATTATAAACGACGATTGGGAACTTTCATCAAATGACATTAATCAGAGACAGAGAGAAGGATGCAGAGCTGCGAGAAAAGAGAGAAGTCGAAACTGGAGACTATTCCCTTTAGAAACTTTATCTGGGATATTTCTGTGCAGCCTGTTTGTTTTTCAGAATTCGATTTCACACAACAATCTTGCAGAAAGTCTTTTGCAACGCGGACGTCGGTTTCTTTGTAACGACCGGGCAGGGATTAATATCTGACACCAACAGTCCCAGATTAAGAGAATCCAAGTGAAACACTCACTCACCGAGAGTCATCCCCAACGTCCCTGAGCTGCGGGTCTGCAGACAGTTCAACGTGGAAGGGAGGGTTAAAAATGAGCGATTGTTTCTCACTCGCCTGCTCTGTCACAGAGACAGTGAACAATGTCAGAAGTCACATGACACCAGGTTATAGTCCAACAGGTTTATGTGAAATCACACGCTTTCTCAGCGCTGCTCCTCCATCAGGTGAAGTGACACTTTTCACCGGCATCTCCACATCACAGAGACAGGGAGAGTGACGTCATAAACCCATGGTGTCATTCCTGAGCAGGAAGAAACTGTTCAGCCCAGCGAGTCCACGGCAACTCTCTGTCACTTGTATCTCTCCGTGGTTATTCATAATCGGTAATATCCGTCCTAATAATGGTGAACTGTATCTGTGTCGTGATGCTGTCTCCGATGCTCTTGTCATCCATGATTTTCATTTCACCTGAAGGACGCTACTTTCTGAAACAGCGTGGGGAATTACTGCAGGGCATCCTGCGCATGCAAAGCACTGCAATTGATGTTTTTCAAATTCGACACTTTATTCCTGCGATCTCAGAGAACAGTTTTAACAAATAAGACCATCGCAGACCGACACAGAACAAGAGAAGACCATTCAGACCTTCAGACGCGTGTCACCTCACTTGTGTAAACTTGGCCCATGTATCAATATGAGATATTTATTTCAGATGCACGAACTTATGGGAAGCAGATCAAAACACATCAAAATGATGAGATCTGATTTCAATGAGATCGAGATCAGTCTGAGATCCCAGAGTGTCTTTGCAGTGAACATATCATACACGGGGAAGAAGGAAGCAAGTTTTAAACAACCCCTGCCCTTAGTCAACAAACATCATCACTGGTGGTAAAAATAAATGCAATTACCTTTATCTTTAATGTTCTCAAATTCCATTTCCCTGTTTACTGATCCTGATCTGTGGAAGCAATTTCTCACTGTCTTGCGCCAGGAAATCTCTATTTAAGCTTCTTTGCTCGAAACAGAACAATCCCGGACTTTGGAATATCTCCACAAATCTGAATTCCCTCACCCCGGGCATGATGAAATCTGAAGATTGCGATAAGATTTATGGAACAAAATTGGTAGTTGGAAACATGGAAAGAAAACAAAACAGAAACCCAATCACCAGCTTCGCAAATCTTTCAAAACTTTTTGTTATCTAACTGGAAACAAATGGTATAATAATCCGTCAATGGAGAGAACCTGCTCCCAAGAGAAGGGGCAAACAGCACCATCCGGGAGCAGGGAGACAGATTGAGAAGAATATATTCTTGAAACTCTATGTTGCTTTGAATTCCCAGAACAACATGTAATGCACTTCACTCTGACTGGGGTGCACCCTTAGGCAGACGGCTCGTTGGTCTAGGGGTAGGATTCTCGCTTAGAGTCTTATCTGATGCTGACCTGCGAGACGTCCTGGGTGCAAATCGCGGACGAGCTCGGAGCTCTTATCTTCACTTTCACTAAAGTGTCCAATCAGCTTTCCGAAAAATTGTAGTGAACACAGCTGCAGAGAAACATTTGCGAAAACGAGTGTTTCCGGATGTTCGCTCGGCAATCTTCTCTGAAAGAATCCGCAGAACGCAAGAACTGCAGATGCTGGAGACAGAAACATGACAGTGTGGAGGTGGAGGAACAGAAGAAGTCACAGGCAGCATCGAAGAAGTAGGAGAGTCGACGTTTTGGGCCAAGACCATTCATTAGAATGATTTCTTCAGCTGTATTATTGGTCAGTTATGTATTTGTGAAAGTTCTGGAAGCTAGGACGGAAAGTGGTTCGGGACAGCGATGAACAGGTTCACGTGAATGGTGACGTGTGTGAAGAATGTCAGCAATAAAGATAGATTTGAAATTTGAGACAGGAACCTGGTCTGATTGAAGCTTTCCAAGTCGTGAGGGGTACAAACAGAAGAAATAAGGGGGTGAAAATGCTCCCACACCTGACAAGATCAAGAACGATGAGGCAGCGTTTTAAAGTCATGAGAAAAAGAAGTAAGAATCACATGATGAAAAACATTTTTCATGCAACGACTAAGTGGAGCTGTAAATCACTGTCTGACTGCGACAAAGAGGCAGACTCATGTTACACAAAACAGAATTCGATGGCTCTGTTAAAAGTCACAATATGCAGAGTTACAGGGAAAAGGCAAGAGAATGATATTAAAACAGAAACTCATGTATTTATTGCGGAGACCCGGCACACCCACAGCTAAGGCGAGCTATATGGCCTCCGTCTACGTTTTTGACAAATTTTGTGATTCTGAGTGGAATCACAGCTCGACCAACAGAATGTGAGAACTTAGACTAAGGTCATATTTACACAAGCACGACACGTCTAAGCAGCAGAATATTACATAACAACAATGAAGCTCTTTTGACATCATTCTTTAAGGTACATGCCACACACCAGATGAAAAGCTGAATACCTGTAGAAAAAGTCACACGCTAGAAATACAGAGTAGCGCAGCGGGAGCGTGTTAGGCCCATACTCCGGAGATCAAAAATTCACAACCGTTTTCTGCCATTTGCTACAGGCACGTGGTGTTCTGTTACGCACCCTGTGCTTTGATCAGTTTTCCGCTTCCCATAGCTTCATGTGTCTGAAATAAATTTCTCACATTGATACACTGGCCAAGCTTACACAGGGAAGGTGACATGATTGTGAAGGTCTTCTCCTGTTCTATGTTTTCTGCTCTGAATTGAATTGTAAAACCCGTTATCTGAGATGGGAATAAACTGGGGAAGTTGAAACACATCAGTTGCAGTTTTTTTTCCGTGCCTGTTCGTAATTCCCCACACCATTTCAGATGTGAATGATAAGAGGATCAGCATGTCGGAGACAGCATCATGGCACAGACACCACTATTAGGGAGATATATCACCAATTGTGAAAAACGTCAAAGAAATTCCAGCGACAGAGAGTCGCCGTGGACTCGATGGGCTGAACGGCTTCTTTCTGCACGAGAATGACGCCATTTGGTTTGTGACGTCACTCTCCCCGTATCTGTGATGGAGCGTCTGACAGAAAAACGATGGCTCATTTTTAACTCTCCCTTCCACGTTGTACTGCCTGCTGCCCCGCAACTCAGAGCGATTGGGGGCGTCTCTCAGAGAGTGAGCATTTCACTTGGATTGTCTTAATCACGCACAGTTGGTGTCAGAAATTAACTCCTATTCTGGAGGTAGCAAAGAAACTGACGCCTGCGTTGCAAAACTTTTCTGCAGCGTTGCAGACCGAAGAAGAATTCTGAACATCAAACAGGCTGCACAAAGACAAATTCATATTAATTTACCAGAGGGAAGAGTCTCATGAGGCCATTCTTTCCCGCCAGCTGAGCATCTTTCTATCCCTCGGATAACAGGCATTTGAAGAAAGTTCACAAAGTTGTACATTTCCTGTGCATGCTTGTAACTGACACCTCCCACCCTAAATGATTGACAGGGAGCAGTAGAGAGAATGGGCTGTGCCCTCTCCCAGCACTGCCAGCAAGGAGAAAAACAATGGTTTAATATTCCGCCAAATGAGACAGCCCGGTCCCAGGTGATTGGACAAACAGGACACTCCAGGTACCAGGGAGACAAAATGAGAAGATGATGCTTTGGAAACTGTCTGCTGCTTGTAATCCCTGGAGAAATGCGGGATGTACTTCACGCTCAGCGAGTCTCAGCTGGTCCAAGAGTTGCTTGTCTGACCTGGTGATGCCTCGTTGTCTCAAGTGTTATGACCTTGGTTTGGATCTTGCACTGTGTAGCATGTAAGATTTCTTGGTTTCAAGTCCTCAAGTCTTGTCTTTAGTTTCGCCAAAATATCCAATGATTTTTTGTCAAAAAGCAGTTTAATTTAAAGACATTGAGCTGCCTGATTTTGGGATGGGGCAAAGGTACCTTTGCAGCGAACACGGCAAAGGGATACACTTGTTCAAAGGGAGAATGAGAGTTTCAGGATGTTCGCGCAGGTTATTCGACTTTGAATGATTTCTTCAGCTGCAGTATTGCTCAAATGTGCACGTGAAACTTCAGAAATCAGGAATGTGAAGTGATTGGAGAAAGCGCTATACACGTTCATAAGAATTGTAGACAAAGAGGAGGCTGAAAGAACACAACAGGCCAGACAGCATCAGGAGAATTGTTTCTGGAGGCTTTGAAGGTGTTGGCAGTGTGGAGCGTCGAAGGTAGTTCCTAATTTTGAAGTTTTAAAATGTACCTGTGTGTTAACAATGAAGATGGAATAGAAAGTTGAGACAGTTGTCCTTGGGGAAAAAAAGGCTGAAAGCTGGTCTGTTTGAAGCTTCCCAAGTCACGAGGGGTCTAGTCAGAGGAAATAAGGGCGTAAAAATGCTCCCATGCCTGAAAGGATGGAGAACGATTAGGCGAAGATTTAAAGCCATTATTAAAATAAGTAAAAATGACATGAGGAAGAACGTTTTCACACAAGGAATGGGGTTATGGTTGGTAAATCACTGTCTGACAGTGCCAAAGAGGCAGATTCAATCGACAGGAAATGGAATTCAGTGTTATGTTCAAAGCAACAAAATGCAGAGTTACAGCGAGAAGGCTAAAGAATGATATTAAAAGAGACAATCGTTTGCTTATTGTGGAGACGTGGCACCGCTAAGGTATGGTGCATGGCCTCCGTCTGAGCTGTGACAAGTTTTGTGATTCTGAGTGAAATCATAGATCCACCAACAGAATGTGGGAACTTAGACAAAGTTTATACTTACACAGCTGTGACACGTCCATGCAACTAATCAACAGTGAAGACCTTTTGACATCATGCTCGAATGTCCATGCTGCACTGTAGATGAAAAGCTGGATACTTTCCTGAGAAGTATGCACTGCAATGTAGCAGAGTGGCGCAGCGGGAGTTTGTTGGGCCCATAACCCAGAGGTAGGTCGATCGATCGAAACTATTCTGTACTATTTGCAATGAGGGAGCATTGCGCTTTGTCGCCGCATTATACCATGCATTTTGGACAGCTTTTTGCATCCCTCAGCTTCATGTATCTGAAATAAATGTCTCATATGGATTCACTGGTTAAGTTTACACAGGTGAGTTGATGCACTTGTGAAGGTCTGAATAGTCTTCTCCTGTTCTCGGTCGGTCTGCTCCGAACTGAATCGTAAGACCTCCTCTCTGAGATGAGAATAAACCGGTGAAGTAGAAACACATTACTTGCAGGTTTTTTTTTTCCATGCCTGGCAGTAAGCCCCCACGCTGTTTCAGACGTGAATGACAAAAGGAGCAGGACGTCCGAGACTGCATCATGACACAGATACAGTTCACCCCTATGAGGCACAAATATCACCGATTGTGAATAACCACAGAAAACGCATGAGGCAGAGAATCGCCATTGGCTCGATGGGCTGAACGGCTTCTTTCTCCCCGGGAATGGCGCCATGGGTTTATGACGTCACTCTCCCTATCTCTGTGACGGAGCGGGTGAGGGAGAAACAATGGCTCATTATTAACCCTCCCTTCCACGTTGTACTGTCTGCAGCACCGCAACTCAGGGCCGTTGGCGATGATTCTCAGTGCATGAGTATTTCACTTGGATTCACTTAATATGGGACTGTTGGCGTCGGATATTAACTCCTGCTGTGGAAGCCACAAAAAAACGGACGCCCTGTGTGCAGAAAGTTCTGAACACCAACAGGTTGCACAGAAAGGTCCCATTTTAAGTTGCTGAAGCAACTGATCTCTAGTTTCGACTTCTCTCTTTCCCAGCAGCTCTCCATCCTTCTCTCTGTCTCTGAGAAATGTCATTTGACGAAAGTTCCAAATCACCGTTTACAATTTGCTGCAGACGGCTGATTCCACCACTTCTGTTCCTTCCCTCTTCCAGTGTTTGAGAGAGAGCTATAAAGTGTATACCATCCCCCAGCAATGCCTGTCCGTGGAGGGAAATGATTTAATGCATCTTCCAATGGAGACAGCTCTGTCACACGGGAAGGGACAAATAGCACCGTCCAAGGAGTAAGGAGACAGAACGAGCAGAGGATGTTTATTGCTGCTTTCATTGCTCAAAGCAACCGGAAATCGTTTTTTTGTTGTTTAATCAACCTGTTCAGAGATGTTATTACACACCTCTGGAGCAGATACAGCTGAACTCTGGTCTCCTACATCCGAGGTAGGGACTCTATCAACGCCTGCGTGGCACCTGATTTATTCTGGCTTCACCAGACTGGGTCTTTGGTCTCGCGGTCTGATTCTTGCTTCAGGTAGATGACGGGACTGTGAGAAGTTATAGGTTTCAATCATGCATGAACCGTTATTGCCTTAGATATGTTCTTTTTTACATGTTTGGGAGAGCAGGGAAGTGGTTTATGAAATCGATATCGGCCTATGATTCCCAAAGGGTCTTTGCTGTGAATATATCGCATCCCTCCACTTCATCTGATGAAGGTGCCATTCTCTGAAAGCTTGTGATTTCAGATAAACCTGTTGTGCTATAAATTGATGTGGCGTGATTTCTGATTTTATGTCACATTCAGAAGAAACGAAATTATGTTTTAGACAATGTCTGCCCATGGTAAACTGGCTTTCTCACTGGTGTTGATAAGAGCGACATAAATGCAAAAATATGTCTCCTTTAAATGTCCTTAAATCCACGTACTCTGTTTACTGACCCTGGACCGTGGGAAGAATTTCAAATTATCAGCGTAATCAAACTGCTCAACCTCACATCCAACATTATAAATAGCGCCAAAATTGTCAATTGGGAGGTGGAAACATGGAAACGGAACAGATCACCCAGTTTCCAGCTTTGTAAATCTTTCAAAATACTTTGTGATCCAGACTCAGGGGAGAGTGAGGGGTGAACTACCTGATGGAGCAGAGCCAGTTAAGACACCTTTCCCTTCGTTAAGACGCTGGGACATTGACTCTGATAGTCACAATGTCAATACCTGAGCTAAGATATTGAAATAAACAGAATTCAAAGCAAAAAAAGAAAATCAGGAATTCAAATAGAATCTCGGCTCTGGCACAATCAGAAACTTGGGAACAGACACGAAGCGGAAAGGCTCGAAGGGAGATGGCGCTGGGTTCAGGGAAGCTGGATCCTGGTGACACGGACGTTTCTATAGTGGGTGGGATTTAACTGTTTCCGTGTTTCCACAATGAATGTTCCAGACTTCATTTTGGAAAATTAAACCGGCAATGGACTATTGCTGTTCTGGTCAAATCACAATCTCAATCTGAAATTTCATTTCCTATCCCAAATTATCCCACAGATGGAGGTGATGGGTCACTTTCTTGAACTCTTTTATAGCCGTTATGCCATTAGGGAAGGAATTCCAAGATTTAGAACCAGCAACACTGAAGGAACACTGATGTATTTCCAACTCAGAATCGTGAGTGTCTTGGAGCGGGATATGTGGATGATGGTTTTCCTGTGTATCTGTTGTCATTGTCCTTCCAGTTGAAAGCAATCTCTCACCAGGCTGATTCTGGTTGATTCAAGGTGTGTGTTCTCTTTGTAACCAGGAATTCGTTTTCATTTGGATAATTTATACAAGGGAAATAATTTTTCATTTCCTGCCTGGGAATTGTATCCAGGGCTGGGCGATGCAAGCTCTGAATCCTAACCACTTGAACCACCAGATATGCTGACAGTAACCCTTGCGACCTGACTTCTACATGCTCTTGTGTCATTTCTTCCTATCAGAACCAACTTCACCAGAAATGTTTGGCACTCTAAGCTTCAAAATGGTTCATATTGTCGCTGGGTTTCGATGTGGAGAAAACAGAGCTGTGATAATCTGATGAAGAAGGTAGAGAACAGGATGATGTTAACAGGAGCTTGTTTGGAGGCACTGAGCTGTAGTGAAGGGGCGGCACCAAAAACAGTGTCGTTCAATTCGTCTGATTCTAGGGGCCAGGCTTGAAATGACCAGAATCTTCTCGCTGAATTTGTTCAGGGTGTTGAATCGAAAAAATAAAACATAACTCGAAGCTTGAAAGCACATTTCACTTCGAGTGAGTCATAAAATACCGGAAGGGCTGTGAATAAAACAATGGGAAGTTCTAGCCCAGAGACAGGTGGTGCTGAAGCAGGCACCTGAGGGCAAATATGTTTCCTTTGCCATTGAAACTCACCACCGCACAAAGTGGGAACAATAGCAGTGACGGTGATAATCATTGCTGGTGGCTCACCTTGTGAATGCTGCCACTGCTGCTCATGTCCCTGTTAACACCATAACTCTGCAGCATGTAGACATCAGCTATACAGAGGGCCAGGGTGCGATGGGTAACGCGCCTGATTACGGATCAGGAGATTGTCGAGTGGATTCTCACCTGGCTCAAGTGCAATTCACAATTTCTTCATACTTCTAAACTCTTCTTTCTCGCTGCCCTGAAGCCGAGATGAGGTTGTAGTCTGATCTGCAGGAAACGTAATCGTTTCACTGTCTCACGCCAGTAAATATCACCGAGAACACGAGAGTCCATGTCTCAGCCTCATCAGAAGAGGGGAAGATGAAATAGCACTAATAAGCTTTTCATAGGCACCATTAAATTGATCAAATCACTGCGGCTCATGGGAATGGAAAAGAAACAAAACAAATCACCTCATCTCAGCTTTGAGCATCCTTAGAATGGGAATCAGAGGACAATCAGCTGTCCGACTGAGCAGAGACAGTCAAGACACCTTCCCCTTCTTTAAGAGGCTCGGACATTGACTTTGATGTTCTTGGGGACATTCAACCGTCCGAGACATTGAAAGGATTCTTGTCAGAGCTGCTCTGCTTTAGCTGTTGTCACTATCAGGACAATAAATCCTGATTTGCTGGACGTGGAGAGTAAAATTGCTGAATCCTAAACAGTAGACCACCAGGGATGAGGACAGAAGTACTTGCATAATTTCTTACTGACGCAGCTTCTGGCTTTTTGTTTTTAACTGGACATGTTTTTCTCCTCCAAAATGATCGAATCATCGAGTTTTCCAGCACG
>NW_025966031.1:75710-76500 GCF_021869965.1 Rhincodon typus | reverse complement strand
CTTCAAATATCCGAATTCATAGCACTGGAGCAGAGAGGGGCAACCATTAGATAATCAATGTCACTAAATCAGAAGTTAACAGAAGCATGTCAGCCCCAGGACATGCAGAAGAAAAATAGCCTCTTCTGTAAATAATACACAAGATTTATCTGTTCTCGTGATGGCAGGCATGGTCTTATTGAAGAAGTTTCATTCTGAAAGATGGCTCCTTCACCACCGCTCAGTACAAGCATGGGAGTGTGTGTGTGTGGTGGTGTGGGGTGGCTAGGTTAATGATGATCTTCTGTTTCCTTCACTGGCTGAATGTTAAAAAGAATGCATCGGTTAGTCAAGTGATCAACTCCTCATGGGAATGATGGGGAGGGGGGTGTGGAAGAGGTTAAGGGATAAATGTCCGTTGGGAAAACCATCCAAATTGGGGGAGTTATGTATGAGGCTAATACTGTCAGAATGCTGTTGGGTTGGGCAGAGGACGAGGAAAGATGCAGCAACCGTCTGCTCATGTTGTGGGATACTGTTGCACCTGTCAGAGCAGGACATGGAGAGGAAGTAACATAATGAACGCATATGGAACTGAAACATCAAATTTACAGGGCAACAACTGTTCCACCTCCAAGGACTTGGTGCAAATGCCACAACAACTGAACAGACCGGCAAATTCCAGGAGAGGTAGTCACTCGGCAGACTTTTCATCATTCAGAAGGCTGAGGACAACCTGAGCTTCTGAATCTTTCCACATTAATACACAAGTCAGCCCTGGACAGGTGCAGCTCCAACAACACAAGAAGCT
>NW_025966031.1:71094-75210 GCF_021869965.1 Rhincodon typus | reverse complement strand
GATAGATTGGGAACGGGAGTGGTGCACTGAGAGCTTAGTGTCCTTATCCCTGACGCTGAAAGCAAGTATGACCTTGACCTTGATCCTGACCCTGACCATATTGCAGGTGGTGAGCAAGGCAGATGGTTCGTTGGCTGCCTTATTGAGGGAATTCATGGATTGATTATAGAGACAGTGAGTGAAAGATTTACCAGAGTGATTTCTGGGATGGTGGTATTGAAAGATGAATAACTGGATCAGTTAGGTCTATATTCGTGGGAGTTTAAAAGAAGAACGGGCATCTGATGGAAGCCTATAAATTTAAAGAGGACTTGACAAGGTAGATGCAGTCATGATGTCCTCAATGACGTAGGAGTCCAGAAATAGGGCTGAGAATCAAGGAGGTAAAGGAGATCATTTCGGAAATGAGGAGAAATGTCTTCACCCAGACAGAGGTCAGCCTGTGGAATTCTGTCTAGGAACTGTTGAGGTCAAACCATTGACTATTTTCAAAGGGAAATTGGATATGGTGCTGAGGACTAAAGAGAACAAAGACAGTGGGTAGAAACAGTGTGAGTTCAATGATCAGCCATGATCATGTTGAAAGGTGGAACAGGCTCGAAGTGCTTACTCCTATTTTTACGAACCAAAAGAGACAAGATTGAGTGGAATGACCCCATGGGTGAGGACTTCAGGGTTTTTAAAATTCATTTGGGAGATCTAAAGATCGCTGGCTGGTCCAGCTTTATTGGCTGCCATTAGTTGCCCCATGAGAAGGTGGTGTTGAGCAACCTTCTTGAACCACTCCAGTCCTTGTGCTGACAGTTGACCCACAATCATTAGAATCCCCACAATGTGGAAACAGGCCATTTGGCCCAACAAGTCCATAATGACTCCAAAAAGCATTCCACCACACTGACCCCTCCCCCCACCCGCCTCCCCACCCCCCCCACCCCCACCCTATCCCTGTAACCCTGCACTTCCAATGGATAATTTACATAACTGCTCATCCCTGGACACAATGGGCAATTTAGCGTAGCCAATTCACCTAATCCACACATCTTTAGTCTTTCGGAGGAACCCGGAGCACCTGGAGAAAACCGACAAATACATGGGAAGAATGTGCAAACCCCCACACACACACAGTCACCTGAGACTGAATTGAACCCAGATCTCTGGCGCTGTGAGGCAGCAGTGCTCACCACTGGCCACTGCTTGTAAGGACTATATTGTCAGGAAGGCAGGTCCAGGGTTTTGACCCAGTGACAGAGAAGGAATGGTGACACATTTATCGTTTGGAGGGGATCTTGTAGGGAATGGTATTCCCATGGATCTGCTCTTGTCCTTCTAGATGGAAGTAGTCACGTGTTTTGAAAGCGCTGTCGAGGATTTTTGGAGGAATTTCTGCAGTGTACCTTGGAGATGGTACACACTGCTGCTACTAAGTGTTGGTGGTGGAGGGAGTGAATGTTTGTGGATGTGGTGCCAATCAAGTGGGCTGTTTTGTCCTGAACAGTGTTGAGCTTCTTGTGTTGTTGGAGCTGCACCTGTCCAGGGCTGACTTGTGTCTTAATGTGGAAAGATTCAGAAGCTCAGGTTGTCCTCAGCCTTCTGAATGATGAAAAGTCTGCCGAGTGACTACCTCTCCTGGAATTTGCCGGTCTGTTCAGTTGTTGTGGCATTTGCACCAAGTCCTTGGAGGTGGAACAGTTGTTGCCCTGTGAATTTGATGTTTCAGTTCCATATGCGTTCATTATGTTACTTCCTCTCCATGTCCTGCTCTGACAGGTGCAACAGTATCCCACAACATGAGCAGACGGTTGCTGCATCTTTGCTCGTCCTCTGCCCCACCCAACAGCATTCTGACAGTATTAGCCTCATACATCACTCCCCCAATTTGGATGGTTTTCCCAACGGACATTTATCCCTTAACCTCTTCCACACCCCCCCTCCCCATCATTCCCATGGGGAGTTGATCACTTGACTAACTGATGCATTCTTTTTAACATTCAGCCAGTGAAGGAAACAGAAGATCATCATTAACCTAGCCGCCCCCCACCACCACACACACACACTCCCATGCTTGTACTGAGCGGTGGTGAAGGAGCCATCTTTCAGAAAGAAACTTCTTCAATAAGACCATGCCTGCCATCACGAGAACAGATAAATCTTGTGTATTATTTACAGAAGAGGCTATTTTTCTTCTGCATGTCCTGGGGCTGACATGCTTATGTTAACTTCTGATTTAGTGACATTGATTATCTAATGGTTGCCCCTCTCTGCTCCAGTGCTATTAATTAGGATATTTGAAGATTACAATTTTATTTTGTCTACAGCATTTGTAATTTCTCTCAGAATTTCTCTCTCTCTTTCTCCCTCTTGGTGGATGACTGTCATCCTTCACAGTTGCATTCAATGTATTTCCACTTCAGGAGGGTGAATGGCTTGGAGGGGAACTGGAAGGTGGCATTTCTAGTATGCTACCCTTGTTCTTCCAGGAAGTGGTTGTGGGTTTCTCTGAGGATCTTTAGTGAATTTCTGCAGTGCATCTTGTAGATAGCATACACTGCTGCTACTGACTGTCGTTGGTAGAGGGAGTGGATATTTGTAGATGTAGTGCCAGTCAAGCGTGCTGCTTTGTACTAGATCGTTTAAAGCTTCTTGTGTTGTTTGGGCTGCACTCATCCAGGCAAATGGGGACTATTCCATCACACTCCTGACTTGTGCCTTGTAGATAGTGGACAGGCTTTGAGGAGTCAGGAGGAGAATTACTCCCTGTGGTATTCCTAGCTTCTGACCTGCTCTTGCACTGTGTTTATATGGTGAGTGCAGTTGAGTTTCTGGTCAATGTTGACCCTCAGGATGTCGATAGTGGGGATTCAGTGATGGTAACACTGTAGAATGCCAAGGGGCAGTGGTTAGATTGTCTCTTATTGGTGATGGTTGTATTGTGTGACACAAATGTTATTTGCACTTGTTGGCCCAAGCCAGGTCTTGTTGCATTTGAACAAGGACTGCTTTAGTATCTGAGGAGCTGCGAATGGTTCTGAACATTGTGCAATCATCAGTGAACATCCATCATTGTAAAGTGTTCAGAATTGAGGGTATGCCACATAATTAGACATTCAGTACTGAGGGGGTGCCTCATTGTCAGAGGGTCAACATTGAGGCAGTGCCACATCCTAAAGTTATCAGAATTGAAGGAGTGCCACTTGATTACAGGAGCCGAGCTGAGGTATTGCAGCACTTAGAGAAGGTCGAACTGAGGGAATGCCTTATTGACAGAGTGTCAGTCTTGAGGTATTGAAGCACAGTCAGAGGTCCAGTACTGAGGGGGCCCCTCATTGCCACTGGGTTAATACTGAGTCAGTTCCTCAACGTTATGGGGTCAGAACTGAGGGAGTGCGAAATGATTAAAAGTTCAGGACGAACAATACAGGACTGTCAGTGAGTCAGATCTGTCGGAGTCAGAGGGTCAATACGGAGGCAGTGCCTCATTGTGTCGGTGTTGGAATTGAGCGAGTGCCAACTGATTAGAGAGTGAGTCCAGAGGCATTGTGTCACGGTCAATGGGTTAGAACTGAGGGAGCGCCACATGATAAGAGGGTTGGTACTGAGGTATTTGCAGCAGTGTGGGAGTGCCTCGTTCTCACAGGATATTACTGAGAAAGTGTCTTATTGTCAGTGAAACATGGAATCATAGAATCGCAGATGTACAGTATGAAAACAGACACTTTAGTCCAACTCGTCCATACTGACCAGATAACCAAAATTAATCTATTCAATTTGGCCACATCCCTCAACCCTTCCTATTCGTAGACCCATTCACTTGCCTCTGAAATTTTGTTTTTGTGCCATCCATCACCAATTCTACTGGCGGCTTATTGCATACATGTGCCATCCTCTGCATGAAAATATTGCCCCTTAGGTCCCTTTAAAACTTCCCCTCTCAAAATAAACACATGATATCCAGTTTTGGATTCCCCGACCTCGGGGAAGAGACCCTGGCTGTTCACCCTAGCCATGCTCTCATGATTTTATAAACCTCTATGAGGTCCTCCTCGCCCTCTGACACTCCAGGAAGAATGGTCCGAGCCTATTCAGCCTCTCCTTATAGCTCAAACCCTCCAACCCGGT
>NW_025966031.1:67697-70594 GCF_021869965.1 Rhincodon typus | reverse complement strand
AAGCACGTCAGTCAAAACAATACCAAATGTTGTGGCATTTGGTGAAGGAGAGATTTTGATCTCTGAAGTGCTTAACTCGCTGAAATGAGCATGTCAGTCAAACGAATATCAAAAATTGAGTCATTTGGTGAAGTTCAGATTTTTGGCTCATGATGTGCTTAACTCGCTGAAATAAGCATTTTAATTTAACCAGCATCAAAAGTTAGGTCATCTGGTGAAGGTGAGATTTTAGTCTGCTGATAAGTTTATATCACTGAAATAAGCACGTCAGAACAACCAGCATCAAAAGTTGAGTCATTTGTTGAAGTTGAGATTTTTGATTTCTGGCGTGCTTATCTCACTGAAATAAGCATGTTAGTCAAATGAACATCAAAAATTGTGCCCTTTGATGAAGTTCAGATATTCATCTTCTGAAGTGCTTACCTCAGCATTTTAGTCTGACCAGAATCAAAAATCAAGTCATTTTTTGAAGTTCAGATATTTGGCTTCTAAGTTGGTAAACTCGCTGAAATAAGCATTTTAATTTAACCAGCATCAAAAGTTAGGTCATCTGATGAAGTTGAGATTTCTGATTTCTGAAGTGCCTTTCTCACTGAAATAAACATGTTCGTCAAACCATCATCAAAACTAGAGTCATTTGGTGAAGTTCACGTTTTGGTGTTCTGAAGAGCTTAACTCGCTGAAATAAGCATTTTAAACCAACCAGCATCAAAAGTTGAGTCATTTGGTGAAGTTGAGATTTTGATCTTCTGAAGTGCTTACCTCACTGAATAGGAATTTTAGTCAAATCAGCATCAAAAGTTAGGTCCTTTTGTGGAGTTGAGATTTTAGTCTTCCGACAGGCTTGTCTCGCGTAAATAAGCATTTTAGTCAAACCAGCATCAAAAGTTGAGTGTCTTGGTGAAAATGAGATTTTGTCTTCTGATATGCTTATCTCACTGAAATAAGCACGTCAGTGAAAACAACATCAAAAATTGAGTCATTTGGTGAAGTTGAGATTTTGACCTTCTGAAGTGATTAACTCGCTGAAATAAGCATGTTAGTCAAACGAACATAAAAAAAATTGTGCCATTTGATGAAGTTCAGATATTAATGTTTTGGAGTGCTTCCCTCGCTGAAATAAGCATTTTAGTCTGACCAGAATCAAAAATCAAGTCATTTGGTGAAGTTCAGATTTTTGGCTTCTGAGGAGCTTAACTCGCTGAAATAAGCATTTTAATTTAACCAGCATCAAAAGTTAGGTCGTCTGTGAAGTTGAGATTTTAGTCTTCTGGTATGCTTATCTCGCTGAAGTAAGCACGTTAATCAAAACAACTTCAAAAGTTGAATCTTTTAGTGAAGTTGAGATTTTTGATTTCTGAAGTGCTTATCTCACTGAAATAAGCATGTCAGTCAAAACTTGACTCATTTGGTGAAGTTCAGATTTTGGTCTCTGAAGAGCTTAACGTGCTGAAAGAAGCATTTTATTCGAACCAGCATCAAAAGTTGAGTCATTTGGTGAAGTTGAGATCTTAGCCTTCTGAAGTGTTTACTTCGCTGAAATAAACATGTTAGTCAAAGCAACATCAAAACTTGAGTCATTTGGTGAAGTTCAGATTTTGGTTTTCGGAAGTGCTTATCTTACTGAAAATAAGCATGTCCGTCAAAACTGCATTAAAAATTAAGGCATTTTGTGGAGTTGAGATTTTTGACGTCAGCAGTGCTTATCTCACTCAAATAAGCATGTTCGTCTATCGAACATCAAAACTTCAGTTATTTGTTGATGTTCAGATTTTGGTCTTCTGAAGTGCTTATCTGAATGAAATAAGCATGTTAGTCAAAACAGCATAAAAAATTAAGTCATTTGGTGAAGTTTAGATTTTGGTCTTCTGAAGTGCTTTTACCACTGAAATAAGCATGTTAGTCAAAACAGCATCTAAAGTTGAGTTTCTTGTTGAAGTAGAGATTTTGATCTTCTGCTATCCTGATCTCGCTGAAATGAGCATGTTTGTCAAACCAACATCAAAAATTGAGTCATTTGGTGAAGTTCAAATTCATGTCTACTGATGTGCTTAACTCGCTGAAATAAGCATTTTAATGCAACCAGCATCAAATTTTCAGTCATTTGGTGAAGTTGAGATTTTTGCCTTCAGAAGTGCTTATCTCACTCAAATATGCATGTTAATCAAAACAACATCAAAAGTTGAGTTATTTGGTGAAGTTGAGATTTTTGATTTCTGAAGTGCTTATCTCACTGAAATAAGCATGTTAGTCAAACCAACATCAAAACTTGAGTCATTTGGCGAAGTTCAGATTTTGGTCCACTGAAGAGCTTAACGTGCTGAAATAAGCATTTTATTCGAACCAGCACCAAAAGTTGAGTCATTTCATGAAGTTGAGATCTTAGCCTTCTGAAGTGCTTAAATCGCTGAAATAAACATGTTAGTCAAAGCAACATCAAAACTTGAGTCATTTGGTGAAGTTCAGATTTTGGTTTTCGGAAGTGCTTATCTTACTGAAATAAGCATGTTAGTCAAAACAGCGTTAAAAATTAAGGCATTTTGTGAAGTTGAGATTTTTGACATCAGCAGTGCTTATCTCACTCAAATAAGCATATTAGTCTATCGAACATCAAAACTTGAGTTATTTGTTGAAGCTAAGATTTTGGTCTTCTGAAGTGCTTATCTGAATGAAATAAGCATGTTAGTCAAAACAGCATAAAAAATTAAGTCATTTGGTGAAGTTTAGATTTTGGTCTTCTGAAGTGCTTTTACCACTAAAATCAGCATGTTAGTCAAAACAGCATCTAAAGTTGAGTTTCTTGTTGAAGTTGAGATTTTGGTGTTCTGCTAATGCTTATCTCGCTGAAATAAGCACGTCAGTCAAAACAATACCAAATGTTGTGGCATTTGGTGAAG
>NW_025966031.1:65810-67197 GCF_021869965.1 Rhincodon typus | reverse complement strand
AGCTCTGGTGAAGCAAATTCTATCTTATTCAGTCAACAACAAGGGACGTGAAGGTGACTCGGAGCTTTTCACATTGAGAAGAGCAATCACGTGCTGTTAGCACCTCTTTGACGTCCCTGATCACCTTTTACATTCTGTCAATATGCTTAGAAAGTCGTTCTGTTTCGAGCAATGAGCCAAATCATTTACGAAAGCAAAAATCTAAATTCCAGAAATGTCGTGCATTTCATGTTTTCTTTATCGAAGCATACCCATTTATAGTTTCTCACAGGCACATTACATTTGTTGCTCAACTGAGTCTCGCAAGATGCATTCAGCTTTCCATCGATTTTTGTTTTGATGTAAGGGGTATCGGCCTCTGGTGAGAAATTGATATTGTAGCCGGACATAGACGAGTGGATAAGAAAATGGACGAGCAGGACAAGGATCCTCGAAGTCTTTCCCTGCGCCTTTGATTTTGTTGTGTTCCCGTAGCAACATCGAAAAAATCATTTTTGAGACAATTGCTCGTATAACATGGTGTTGTGTGATTTCTGGTATTTGTTCCTGCCCAAAAGCGGAAATCTTCGATGCAATATGCCCGTCTAAGCAGAAAGACAGGGAAAGTGAAAGGAATTATAATGCGGCTCGTACCTTCACTGCTTTTAGAACAATTTCGCAATGGGACCTGCCGCTCTCGGATTCTAAACCTGCTTATCTTTCAAGACAAAGGATTTTTTCCTACTGCTTATTTTGCAATACAAATTTAATAGCTATAAGTAAATTTCACGGTGACATCTTGTACGCGGCTCGCTCAGCTTTGTGCATTTTCCCTGCAGTCCGGTGCTGATCATGTTTCACTTACACCGGAAAGTTATTCTGTTTCGAACAAGGGACCGAATCATATTCCAACGTGAAAATCTAAATCCCAGAAATGTCGTGCAGTTCATATTTTCTTTTTCGAAATATACATTCTCACAGACACATAGCATTTGTTGGTCACCAAGTCTGAAAATATACGTCCAGCTTGCCATTCATTTTTGTTTTGATTGAAGAGCTGTAGGTATTTGTTGCAGCGCATATCATACCCGCGAAAGTACAGGAGAAGTAGAATGGGGATCGATATAAATCAGTGACCAATCTCCCCCAGAGCCCGATATACAACAGTGAACATTCTGCCCCAGTGCTCGATATAAGACCGTGACCACTCTCCCCCACAGCCCAATATAAACGAGAGAACATTCTCTCAGAGTCCGATATAAAACATTGAGCATTCTCTCGCAGAGCCCAACATGAAAGAGTGAACATTATACCCCAGAGCCCGATATGAAGCAGTGACCATTCTCACCCAGAGCCAAGTATAAGATAGTGACACCCGCCAATCGCTATAAACCCGCATTTACCATGG
>NW_025966031.1:62719-65310 GCF_021869965.1 Rhincodon typus | reverse complement strand
CGAGCACCAGGGGCCATCGATTTAAAGTAAGAGGGAGGAAGGTTTGATTAAATGTGAGGAAAAACGTTTTCAGCCAGTGGGTGTTTGGAATCTGGAACCCACTGCCTGTAAGTGTCCGAGAGGGAGATATCCTGATAACTTTACGAAGCATTCAGATGTGAATTTGTGATGCTAATGCATTGCCGGCTGTGGGCTCAGCGATAGAAATAGAATTCGGATACTTAAGCGTTTGTATTTGATTGGTACACACGTAAAGGGCTTAAGGGGAAATTGGGCTTAAGGTCCTAGGTAGTGTAGTGGTCAGTTTCCCCGCCTCCCTCGCGGAGGACTGGGTTTCACTTCCCGGCCGAGGAGAATACAAGAATTTGTTGGGACCTTTCAGCGAATGGGACCCAGTTTCGATTTCACCTTCAGCTGATGTCTGCGTGCAGTTTGCACGTTCTCACCATGTATGCGTACGAGTATTCCAGTTTCTTCCCCCAGTCTAACCTTATGCAGGCCAGGAGAATTGGCCATGGGAAATTGCTCCATTGTGTGCAGGCCAGGTAGTTCAGCCATGGTAAATGCGGGTTTATAGCGATTGGCGGGTGTCACTATCTTATACTTGGCTCTGGGTGAGAATGGTCACTGCTTCATATCGGGTTCTGGGGTATAATGTTCACTCTTTCATGTTGGGCTCTGCGAGAGAATGCTCAATGTTTTATATCGGACTCTGAGAGAATGTTCTCTCGTTTATATTGGGCTGTGGGGGAGAGTGGTCACGGTCTTATATCGAGCACTGGGGCAGAATGTTCACTGTTGTATATCGGGGTCTGGGGGAGATTGGTCACTGATTTATATCGATCCCCATTCTACTTCTCCTGTACTTTCGCGGGTATGATATGCGCTGCAACAAATACCTACAGCCCTTCAATCAAAACAAAAATGAATGGCAAGCTGGACGTATATTTTCAGACTCGGTGACCAACAAATGCGATGTGTCTGTGAGAATGTATATTTCGAAAAAGAAAATACGAACTTCACGACATTTCTGGGATTTAGATTTTCACGTTGGAATATGATTCGGTCCCTTTTTCGAAACAGAATAACTTTCCGGTGTAAGTGAAACATGATCAGCACCGGACTGCAGGGAAAATGCACAAAGCTGAGCGAGCCGCGTACAAGATGTCACCGTGAAATTTACGTATAGCTATTAAACTTGTATTGCAAAATAAGCAGTCGGAAAAAATCCTTTGTCTTGAAAGATAAGCAGGTTTAGAATCCGAGAGGGGCAGGTCCCATTGCGAAAGTGTTCTAAAAGCAGTGAAGGTACCAACCGCATTATAATTCCTTTCACTTTCCCTGTCTTTCTGCTTAGACGGGCATATTGCATCGAAGATTTCCGCTTTTGGGCAGGAACAAATACCAGAAGTCACACAACACCATGTTATACGAGCGATTGTCTCAAAAATGATTTTTTCGATGTTGCTACGGGAACACAACAAAGTCAAAGGCGCAGGGAAAGACTTCGAGGATCCTTGTCCTGCTCGTCCATTTTCTTATCCACTCGTCTATGTCCGGCTACAATATCAATTTCTCACCAGAGGCCGATACCCTTTACATCAAAACAAAAATCAATGGAAAGCTGAATGCTTCTTGCGAGACTCAGTTGAGCAACAAATGTAATGTGCCTGTGAGAAACTATAAATGGGTATGCTTCGATAAAGAAAACATGAAATGCACGACATTTCTGGAATTTAGATTTTTGCTTTCGTAAATGATTTGGCTCATTGCTCGAAACAGAACGACTTTCTAAGCATATTGACAGAATGTAAAAGGTGATCAGGGACGTCAAAGAGGTGCTAACAGCACGTGATTGCTCTTCTCAATGTGAAAAGCTCCGAGTCATTTTCAAGTCCCTTGTTGTTGACTGAATAAGATAGAATTTGCTTCACCAGAGCTGCATGTGCCTCACTTTCTTATTCCTCTCTATTTAGATTTTCTTACTCCTCTCTGATAGCAAAAAAAATGGATGCAATGTCATTTGGTAGCCTGACTGTCATAACCTCAGTTTCAATTCCAACACAACTTAGATTTCAGAGCACACCTTAGAATTAGTGACTCTAAGAGAGCGGGAGTCAAGAGGTTCATCTGATCCCGAAAATCCATTCATTCTCGTTGTTGAACAAATGATCCGCTGATGTGTCCAGCGCTAAAAATTGCCGACATGTTTCTCTACTCCAAAACATGATCGAAGACTTCTGGTTTTGATTCACGCACTTTCAGATATGGCAGACAGTATCGGAAGTAGGCGTCTGAGAGTCTAATTTGAGATGTATTTTAAAGAGAGAGTAAATCAGGAATCCGTGGTGCACTGTGACACCAACAAATCATGCTTTTACTTGGCATCGAACCAGGACGCCTTCGCACGTAAAGCAAATGTGAAACTATTACTTTGCAGAAATTATCAGAGCACGCCAAGTGCACTCTTAATATTGATGACCATCTGTGCAGGACAAATGATTGCATATTCAAGACCAGGGAGGATAGAAATTTTACAAAACTTGGCACTGCAGTTAATTGGAATTATATTCCTTTCGCCGTAACAGCGA
>NW_025966031.1:61752-62219 GCF_021869965.1 Rhincodon typus | reverse complement strand
TTTCACGCTGTTTTGCCTAACATGCTTCTTTCAGTGAGATAAGCACAGCAGAAAACCAAAATCTGAAATTCACAAAATGAGTCAAGTGTTGATGTTGGTTTGACTAACATGATTATTTGAGTGAGATAAATTCTTCAGAAGTCAAAAATCTCAACTTCACCAAAGGACCTAACTTTGGACGCTGTTTCGACTAAAATGGTTATTTCAGTGAGATAAGCACTTCAGAAGACCAATATCTCACTTCAACAAAAATGTTAGTTTTTGATGTTGGTTTGAGTGACATGTTTATTTCATTGAGATAAGAACTTCAGAAGGTAAAAATCTCAACTTCACCAAAGGACCTAACTTTTGATGCTGATTTGATTCAAACGCTTATTTCAATGAGATAAGCCTTCAGAAGTCAAAAATCTCAACTTCACCAAATGACTGCAATGTTGATGCTGTTTTGACTAACATGCTTATTTCAC
>NW_025966031.1:60065-61652 GCF_021869965.1 Rhincodon typus | reverse complement strand
AAATGACTGCAATGTTGATGCTGTTTTGACTAACATGCTTATTTCACTCAGATAAGCACTTCAGAAGACCAAAATCTGAACTTCACCAAATGACTCAAGTTTTGATGTTTTTTTGACTAATAAGATTATTTGAGTGAGATAAGCACTTCAGAAGTCAAAAATCTCAACTTCACCAAATGACCTAACTTTGGACGCTGGTTGGAGTAAAATGCTTATTTCCAAATGAATCAACTTTTGATGTTTTTTTCTGACTAACATGCTAATTTCAGCGAGTTAAGCACTACAGAAGGCTAAAATCTCGACTTCACCAAATGACTGAACTTTTGATGGTGGTTGGATTAAAATGTTTCTTTCAGCGAGTGAAGCACTTGAGAAGTCCAAACTCTGAACTTCAAAAATGGCTCAAGTTTATATGTTTGCTTGACTAACATGCTTATTTGTTTGATAGAAGCATTTCAGAAGTCAATAATCTCAAATTCACCAAATGACTCATTTTTTGATGTTGTTTTGAATAACGTGCTTATTTCAGCGCGATAAGCACACCAGAAGACTGAAATCTCAACTTCATCAAAGGGCATAACTTTTGATGCTGGTTTGACGAAAATGCTTATTTCAGTGAGATGAGCAGTACAGAGGTCAAAAATCTCAACTTCATCAAATGTCTTGATTTTTGATGCTGGTTAGACTAAAATGCTTACTTCAGTGAGGTAAGCACTTGAGAAGACTAAAATGTGATCTTCACCAAATGACTCAATTTTTAATGTTGTTTTGACTAACATGCTTATTTGAGTGTATTAAGCACTTCAGAAGGCAAAAGTCTCAACTTCACCAAATGTCATAATTTTTGAAGCTGGGAGGATTAAAATTCAGATTTCAATCAGATAAGCACTTCAGAAGTCAAAAATTTGAACATCACCAAATGACTCAAGTTTTTATGTTGGATTGGCTAACATACGCATTTCAACGAGTTAAACACTTCAGAAGACCAATATCTCACTTCACCAAAATGTTAGTTTTTGATGTTGGTTTGAATGACATGCTTATTTCATGAGCAAAGCAGTTCAGAAGATCAAAATCTCAACTTCAACAAGACAGTCACCTTTTTATACTGTTTTGACTAACATGCTTATTTCAGCGAGTCAAACACTTCAGAAGACTAAAATCTCATCTTGACCAAATGACACAACTTATTGATGCTGGTTTGTTTCAAATGGTTATTTCAACCAGTTCAGCTCTTCAGAACACCAAAACCTGACCTTCACCAAATGACGCTAGTTTTGATGAAGGTTTGACGAACAGGCTTATTTGAGTGAGATAAGCATTTCAGAAGTCAATAATCTCAACTTCACCAAATGACTGAACTTTTGATGTTGCTTTGAATAACATGCTTATTTCAGCGAATTAAGCAGTTCAGAAGGCAAAAATCTCAACTTCACCCAATGACACAACTTTTGATGTTGTTCTGACTAACGTGCTTATTTCAGCGAGATAAGCATAACAGAAGACCAAAAGCTCAACTTCAACAAGACAGTCAACTTTTTGTGCTGTTTTGACAACATGCTTATTTCAGTGAGACAAGCATTTCAG
>NW_025966031.1:58237-59565 GCF_021869965.1 Rhincodon typus | reverse complement strand
TTGTGGCATTTGGTGAAGTTGAGACTTTGATCTTCTGAAGTGCTTAATTCGCTGAAATGAGTATGTTCGTCAATCTAACGTCAAAAATTGAGTCATTTGGTGATGTTCAGATTTTTGTCTTCAGAAGTGCTTATCTCATTGAAATAAGAATTTTAATCCGACCAGCATCAAAAATTATGCCATTTGGTGAAGTTCAGATTTTGGTTTTCTGAAGTGCTTATCTCACTGAAATCGGCATGTTAGTTAAAACAGCATTAAAAATTAAGTCATTTGGTGAAGTTGAGATTTTTAAATTCTGAAGGGCTTATCTCACTCATATGTGCATGTTACTCAAAACAACATCAAAAGTTGATTCATTTGGTGAAGTCGAGATTCTTCACTTCTGAAGTGTTTATTTCACTGGAGGAAACCTGTTAGTCAATCCAACATCAAAATTGAGACATTTAGTGCAGTTCAGGTTTTGGTCTTTTGAAATGCTTATCTCACTGAAATAAGCATGCTCACAAAACAGCACAAAAAGTTGACTGTCTTGTTAAAGTTGAGATTATTGACTTCTGAAATGCTTATCTCAATCAAATAAGCATGTTCGTCAAACCTTCATCAAAACTAGAGTCATTTGATGAAGGTCAGGTTTTGGTGTTCTGAAGAGCTGAACTCGCTGAAATAAGCATTTTAAACCAAACAGCATCAAAAGTTGACTGTTTTGTTGAAGTTGAGATTTTGGTCTTCTGCTATGCTTAACTCGATGAAATAAGCATGTTATTCAAAACAACATCAGAAGTTCAGTCATTTGGTGAAGTTGAGATTGTTGACTTCTGAAATGCTTATCTCACTCAAATAAGCATTTCAGTCAAACCTTCATCAAAACTAGAGTCATTTGGTAAAGGTCAGGTATTGGTGTTCTGAAGAGTTGAACTCGCTGAAATAAGCATTTTAAACCAACCAGCATCAAAAGTTGTGTCATTTGGTGAAGATGAGATTTTAGTCTTCTGAAGTGTTTGACTCGCTGAAATAAGCAGGTTAGTCAAAACAACATCAAAACTTGAGTCATTTGGTGAAGTTGGGATTTTGATCTTCTGAACTGCTTTGCTCATGAAATAAGCATGTCATTCAAACCAACATTTTTGGTGAAGTGAGATATTGGTCTTCTGAAGCGCCTATCTGAGTTATATAAGCATGTTAGTCAAAACAGCATCAAAAATAAAGTCATATGGTGAAGGTGAGATTTTTGATTTCTGAAGTGGTTATCTCACTGAAATAAGCATTTTAGTCCAACCAGCGTCCAAAGTTAGGTACTTTGGTGAAGCTGAGATTTTTGACTTATGAAG
>NW_025966031.1:56672-57737 GCF_021869965.1 Rhincodon typus | reverse complement strand
TCAAATCAGCATCAAAAGTTAGGTCCTTTGGTGAAGTTGAGATTTTTGTCTTCTGATATGCTTATCTTGCTGATATAAGCATTTTAGTTCTACCAGCATCAAAAGTTGAGTGCCTCGGTTTAAATTAAGATTTTTGTCTCCTGATATGCTTATATCTCCGAAATAAGTACGTTAGTAAAATCAACATCAAAAGTTGAGTAATTTGGTGAAGTTGAGATGATGATTTTCTGAAGTGCTTAACTTACTGAAAAAAAGCATGTTCGTCAAACGAGCTTAAAAAATTGTGTCATTTGATTAAGTTCGGATTTTAATCTTCTCAAGTGCTTAACTCGCAGAAATAAGCATTTTAGTCGAAGCAGAATCAAAAATCAAGTCATTTGGTGAAGTTCAGATTTTTGGCTTTTGAGGTGCTTAGCTCGCTGAAATAAGCATTTTAATTTAACCAGCATCAAAAATTGCGTCATCTGGTGAAGGTGAGATCTTAATCTTCTAATATGCTTATCTCGCTGAAATAAGCACGTTTGTCAAACCATCATCAAAACTTGAGTAATTTGGTGTGGTTCAGATTTCGGTCTGCTGAAGAGCTCAACTCGTTGAAATAAGCATTTCTTTTTTCCAACCAGTATCAAAAGTTGTGTCGGTGGCGAAGTTGAGATCTTAGCATTCTGATGTGCTTATATCGCTGAAATAAGCATGTTTGTCAAACCAACATCAAAACTTGAGACATTTGGTGAATTTCAGATTTTGGTCTTCTGAAGTGCTTATCTCACTCAAATATGCATGTTACTCAAAATAACTTCAAAAGTTGAGTCGTTTGGTGAAGTCGAGATTCTTCATTTCTGAAGTGTTTATTTCACTGGATGAAGCCTGTTAGTCAATCCAACATCAAAATTTGAGTCAATTAGTGAAGTTCAGATTTTGGTCTTCTGAAGTGCTTTTCCCACTGTAATAAGCATGTTAGTCAAAACAGCGTCAAAAGTTCAGTGTCTTGTTGAAGCTGAGGTTTTGGTTTTCTGCTATGCTTATATCGCTGAAATAAGCACGTTAGTCAAAACAATATCAAAA
>NW_025966031.1:55482-56172 GCF_021869965.1 Rhincodon typus | reverse complement strand
ATGCTTATATCGCTGAAATAAGCACGTTAGTCAAAACAATATCAAAAGTTGTGGCATTTGGTGAAGTTGAGAGTTTGATCTTCTGAAGTGCTTAACTCGCTGAAATGAGTATGTTCATCAATCTAACGTCAAAAATTGAGTCATTTGGTGATGTTCAGATTTTTGTCTTCAGAAGTGCTTATCTCATTGAAATAAGAATTTTAATCCGACCAGCATCAAAAATTATGCCATTTGGTGAAGTTCAGATTTTAGTTTTCTGAAGTGCTTATCTCACTGAAATAGGCATGTTAGTTAAAACAGCATTAAAAATTAAGTCTTTTGGTGAAGTCGAGATTCTTCACTTCTGAAGTGTTTATTTCACTGGAGGAAACCTTTTAGTCAATCCAACATCAAAATTGAGACATTTAGTGAAGTTCAGATTTTGGTCTTCTGAAATGCTTATCTCACTGAAATAAGCAAATTGTCAAAACAGCACAAAAAGTTGACTGTCTTGTTGAAGTTGAGATTTTGGTCTTCTGTTATGCTTATCTCGCTGAAATAAGCACGTTAGTCAAAACAACATCAAAAGTTGTGTCATTGGGTGAAGTTGAGATTTTTGCCTTCTGAACTGCTTAATTCGCTGAAATGAGCATGTTATTCAAAACAACATCAAAAGTTCAGTCATTTGGTGAAGTTGAGATTATTGACTTC
>NW_025966031.1:52075-54982 GCF_021869965.1 Rhincodon typus | reverse complement strand
TTTTGATGCTGGTTTGACGAAAATGCTTATTTCAGTGAGATGAGCACCACAGAGGTCAAAAATCTCAACTTCATCAAATGACTTGATTTTTGATGCTGGTTAGACTAAAATGCTTACTTCAGTGAGGTAAGCACTTGAGAAGACTAAAATGTGATCTTCACCAAATGACTCAATTTTTAATGTTGTTTTGACTGACATGCTTATTTGAGTGTATTAAGCACTTCAGAAGGCAAAAGTCTCAACTTCACCGAATGACTCAACTTTAGATGTTGTTTTTACTGACATGCTTATTTGAGTGAATTAAGCACCTCAGAAGGCAAAAGTCTCAACTTCACCAAATGTCATAATTTTTGAAGCTGGGAGGATTAAAATTCAGATTTCAATCAGATAAGCACTTCAGAAGACAAAAATTTGAACATCACCAAATGACTCAAGTTTTTATGTTGGATTGGCTAACATACGCATTTCAACGAGTTAAACACTTCAGAAGACCAATATCTCACTTCACCAAAATGTTAGTTTTCGATGTTGGTTTGAATGACATGCTTATTTCATGAGCAAAGCAGTTCAGAAAATCAAAATCTCAACTTCAACAAGACAGTCACATTTTTATACTGTTTTGATTAACATGCTTATTTCAGCGAGTCAAACACTTCAGAAGACTAAAATCTCATCTTCACAAAATGACACAACTTTTGATGCTGGTTTGTTTAAAATGGTTATTTCAGCCAGTTCAGCTCTTCAGAACACCAAAACCTGACCTTCACCAAATGACGCTAGTTTTGATGAAGGTTTGACGAACAGGCTTATTTGAGTGAGATAAGCATTTCAGACGTCAATAATCTCAACTTCACCAAATGACTGAACTTTTGATGTTGCTTTGAATAACATGCTTATTTCAGCGAATTCAGCAGTTCAGAAGGCAAAAATCTCAACTTCACCCAATGACACAACTTTTGATGTTGTTCTGACTAACGTGCTTATTTCAGCGAGATAGGCATAACAGAAGACCAAAATCTCAACTTCAACAAGACAGTCAACTTTTTGTGCTGTTTTGACAACATGCTTATTTCAGTGAGACAAGCATTTCAGAAGACCAAAATCTGAACTTCACGAAATGTCTCAATTTTGATGTTGGATTGACTAAAAGGTTTCCTCCAGTGAAATAAACACTTCAGAAGTGAAGAATCTCGACTTCACCAAAAGTCTTAATTTTTAATGCTGTTTTAACTAACATGCCTATTTCAGTGAGATAAGCACTTCAGAAAACTAAAATCTGAACTTCACCAAATGGCATAATTTTTGATGCTGGTCGGATTAAAATTCTTATTTCAATGAGATAAGCATTTCTGAAGACAAAAATCTGAACATCACCAAATGACTCAATTTTTGACGTTAGATTGACGAACATACTCATTTCAGCGAGTTAAGCACTTCAGAAGATCAAAGTCTCAACTTCACCAAATGCCACAACTTTTGATATTGTTTTGACGAACGTGCTTATTTCAGCGATATAAGCATAGCAGAAAACCAAAACCTCAGCTTCAACAAGACACTGAACTTTTGATGCTGTTTTGACTAACATGTTTAATACAGTGGGAAAAGCACTTCAGAAGACCAAAATCTGAACTTCACTAATTGACTCAAATTTTGATGTTGGATTGACGAACAGGCTTCATCCAGTGAAATAAACACTTAAGAAATGAAGAATCTCGACTTCACCAATGACTCAACTTTTCATGTTATTTTGAGTAACATGCATATTTGAGTGAGATAAGCACTTCAGAAGACCAAAATTTGAAATTCACCAAATGTCTCAAGTTTTCATGTTGGTTTGACAAACATGCTTGTTTCAGCGATATAAGCACTTCAGTATGCTAAGATGTCAACTTCGCCACCGACACAACTTTTGATACTGGTTGGAAAAAAAAATGCTTATTTCAACGAGTTAAGCTCTTCAGCAGAGCGAAATCTGAACCACACCAAATGACTCAAGTTTTGATGATGGTTTCACAAACGTGCTGACTTCAGTGAGATAAGCATATCAGAAGATTAAGATCTCACCTTCACCAGATGACGCAATTTTTGATGCTGGTTAAATTAAAATGCTTATTTCAGCGAGCTGAGCACCTCAAAAGCCAAAAATCTGAACTTCACCAAATGACTTGATTTTTGATTCTGCTTAGACTAAAATGCTTATTTCTGCGAGTTAAGCACATGAGAAGATTAAAATCCGAACTTAATCAAATGGCACAATTTTTTAAGTTCGTTTGACTGACATGTTTTTTTTCAGTAAGTTAAGCACTTCAGAAGATCATCATCTCAACTTCACCAAATTACTCAACTTTTGATGTTGATTTTACTAACGTGCTTATTTCAGAGATATAAACATATCAGAAGACAAAAATCTTGATTTAAACCGAGGCACTCAACATTTGATGCTGGTAGAACTAAAATGCTTATATCAGCAAGATAAGCATATCAGAAGACAAAAATCTCAAATTCACCAAAGGACCTAACTTTTGATGCTGATTTGACTAAAATGCTTATTTCATTGAGATAAGCACTTCAGAAGACCAAAATCTGAACGTCACCAAATGACTCAAGTTTTGATGTTGTTTCGATTGACATGCTTATTTGAGTCAGATACGCACTTCAGAAGTCAAAAATCTCAACTTCAACAAATGACTTAATTTTTCATGCTGTTTTGACTAACATGCTCTTTCAGTGAGATGAGCACTTCAGAATACTAAAACCTGAACTTCACCAAATAGCTCAAGTTTTGATGTTGGTTTGACTAAAATGCTTATTTCAGTGAGATAAGCACTTCAGAGAACCAAAATCTGAACTGCACCAAATGACTCAAATTTTGATATTGCTTTGACTAACCTGCTTGTTTCAGCGTTT
>NW_025966031.1:49617-51575 GCF_021869965.1 Rhincodon typus | reverse complement strand
AATGTGATCTTCACCAAATGACTCAATTTTTAATGTTGTTTTGACTACCATGCTTATTTGAGTGTATTAAGCACTTCAGAAGGCAAAAGTCTCAACTTCACCAAATGTCATAATTTTTGATGCTGGGAGGATTAAAATTCAGATTTCAATCAGATAAGCACTTCAGAAGACAAAAATTTGAACATCACCAAATGACTCAAATTTTTATGTTGGATTGGCTAACATACGCATTTCAACGAGTTAAGCACTTCAGAAGATCAAACTCTCAACTTCACCAAATGCCACAACTTTTGATATTGTTTTGACTAACGTGCTTATTTCAGCGATATAAGCATCGCAGAAGACGAAAACCTCAACTTCAACAAGACACTGAACTTTTGATGCTGTTTTGACTAACATGCTTATTACAGTTTGAAAAGCATTTCAGAAGGCCAAAATCTGAACTTCACTAATTGACTCAAAATTTGATGTTGGATTGACTAACAGGATTCCTCCAGTGAAATAGACACTTCAGAAATGAAGAATCTCAACTTCACCAAATGTCTCAACTTTTGACGTTGTTTTGAGTAACATGCATATTTGAGTGAGATAAGCATTTCAGAATACAAAACCTGAACTTCACCAAATGACTCAAGTTTTGATGTTGGTTTGACTAACATGATTATCTGAGGGAGATATGCACTTCACAAGTCAAAAATCTGAACTTCACCAAAGGACCTAACTTTGGACGCTGGATGGACTAAAATGCTTATTTCAGCGAGATAACCACTTCAGAAATCAAAAATCTCAACTTCACAATTTGACTTAATTTTTGATGATGTTTTGACTAACATGCTTATTTAACTAAGATAAGCGCTTCAGAAGACCAATATCTCACTTCACCAAAATGTTAGTTTTTGATGTTGGTTTGAATGACATGCTTATTTCATGAGCAAAGCAGTTCAGAAGATCAAAATCTCAACTTCAACAAGACAGTCAACTTTTTATACTGTTTTGACTAACATGTTTATTTCAGCGAGTCAAACACTTCAGAAGACTAAAATCTCATCTTCACCAAATGACACAACTTTTGATGCTGGTTTGTTTAAAATGGTTATTTCAGCCAGTTCAGCTCTTCAGAACACCAAAACCTGACCTTCAACAAATGACGCTAGTTTTGATGAAGGTTTGACGAACATGCTTATTTGAGTGAGATAAGCATTTCAGAAGTCAATAATCTCAACTTCACCAAATGACTGAACTTTTGATGTTGTTTTGAATAACATGCTTATTTCAGCGAATTAAGCAGTTCAGAAGGCAAAAATCTCAACTTCACCCAATGACACAACTTTTGATGTTGTTTTGACTAACGTGCTTATTTCAGCGAGATAAGCATAACAGAAGACCAAAATCTCAACTTCAACAAGACAGTCAACTTTTTGTTCTGTTTTGACAACATGCTTATTTCAGTGAGATAAGCATTTCAGAAGACCAAAATCTGAACGTCACTAAATGTCTCAATTTTGTTGTTGGATTGACTAACAGGTTTCCTCCAGTTAAATAAACACTTCAGAGGTGAAGAATCTCGACTTCACCAAATGAATCAACTTTTGATGTTGTTTTGAGTAATATGCATATATGAGTGATATAAGCCCTTCAGAAGTTAAAAATCTCAACTTCACCAAATGACTTAATTTTTAATCCTGTTTTAACTAACATGCCTATTTCAGTGAGATAAGCACTTCAGAAAACCAAAATCTGAACTTCACCAAATGGCATAATTTTTGATGCTGGTCGGATTAAAATTCTTATTTCAATGAGATAAGCACTTCTGACGACAAAAATCTGAACATCACCAAATGACTCAATTTTTGACGTTAGATTGACGAACATACTCATTTCAGCGAGTTAAGCACTTCAGAAGATCAAAGTCTCAACTTCACCAAATGCCACAACTTTTGATATTGTTTTGACTAACG
>NW_025966031.1:47127-49117 GCF_021869965.1 Rhincodon typus | reverse complement strand
CTCAACTTCACCAAATGCCACAACTTTTGATATTGTTTTGACTAACGTGCTTATTTCAGCGATATAAGCATAGCAGAAATTAAAAAACCTCAGCTTCAACAAGACACTGAACTTTTGATGCTGTTTTGACTAACATGCTTATTACAGTGGGAAAAGCACTTCAGAAGACCAAAATCTGAACTTAACTAATTGACTCAATTTTGATGTTGGATTGACTAACAAGCTTCCTCCAGTGAAGTAAACACTTCAGAAATGAAGAATCTCGACTTCACCAAATGACTCAACTTTTGATGTTATTTTGAGTAACATGCATATTTGAGTGAGATAAGCACTTCAGAAGACCAAAATTTGAAATTCACCAAATGGCTAAATTTTTTATGCTGTTTTGACTAACATGCTTATTTCACTCAGATAAGTACATCAGAAGACCAAAATCTGAAATTCACCAAATGTCTCAAGGTTTGATGTTGGTTTGACAAACATGCTTATTTCAGCGATATAAGCACTTCAGAATGCTAAGATCTCAACTTCACCAAACGACACAACTTTTGATACTGGTTGGAAAAAAAAATGCTTATTTCAACGAGTTAAGCTCTTCAGCAGACCGAAATCTGAACCACACCAAATGACTCAAGTTTTGATGATGGTTTGACAAACGTGCTTATTTCAGCGAGATAAGCATATCAGAAGATTAAGATCTCACCTTCACCAGATGACGCAATTTTTGATGCTGGTTAAACTAAAATGCTTATTTCAGCGAGCTAAGCACCTCAAAAGCCAAAAATCTGAACTTCACCAAATGACTTGATTTTTGATTCTGCTTAGACTAAAATGCTTATTTCTGCGAGTTAAGCACTTGAGAAGGTTAAAATCCGAACTTAATCAAATGGCACAATTTTTTTAACTCGTTTGACTAACATGCTTTTTTTCAGTAAGTTAAGCACTTCAGAAGATCATCATCTCAACTTCACCAAATTACTCAACTTTTGATGTTGATTTTACTAACGTGCTTATTTCAGAGATATAAGCATATCAGAAGACAAAAATCTTGATTGAAACCGATGCACTCAACTTTTGATGCTGGTAGAACTAAAATGCTTATATCAGCAAGATAAGCATATCAGAACACAAAAATCTCAACTTCACCAAAGGACCTAACTTTTGATGCTGATTTGACTAAAATGCTTATTTCATTGAGATAAGCACTTCAGAAGACCAAAATCTGAACTTCACCAAATGACTCAAGTCTTGATGTTGTTTAGATTAACATGATTATTTGAGTCAGATACGCACTTCAGAAGTCAAAAATCTCAACTTCAACAAATGACTTAATTTTTCATGCTGTTTTGACTAACATGCTATTTCAGTGAGATGAGCACTTCAGAATACTAAAACCTGAACTTCACCAAATAGCTCAAGTTTTGATGTTGGTTTGACTAAAATGCTTATTTCAGTGAGATAACCACTTCAGAAAACCAAAATCTGAACTTCACCAAATGAATCAAGTTTTGATGTTGGTTTGACGAACATGCTTGTTTCAGCGATTAAAGCAAACATCTCAACGTCAACAAATGAGTTAATTTTTGATGTTGGATTGACTAAAATGCTTATTTCACTCAGATAAGCGCATCAGAAGACCAATATCTGAACTTCACCAAATGAGTGAATTTTTGATGTTGGTTTGAATGACATGCTTATTTCATTGAGATAAGCACTTCAGAAGATCAAAGTCTCAACTTCACCAAAAACCTCAACTTTTGTTGTTGTCTTGACTAACATGCATATTTAAGTTAGATGAGCATTTCTGAAGGCATAAATCTCAACTTCGCCAAATGACTCAAGTTTTGATGTTGGTTTGACTAACGTGCTTATTTCAGCAATCATGAAGCATATAAGAAGACCAAAATCTCAATTTCACTAAGACACTCAACTTTTTATGCTGGTTTGACAACATGCTTATTTCAGTGTGATAAGCACTTCAGAAGATCAA
>NW_025966031.1:46323-47117 GCF_021869965.1 Rhincodon typus | reverse complement strand
AAAATCTCAACGTCAACAAACGACTTAATTTTTGAAGTTTTTTTTTTTGACTAACATGCTTATTTCACTTAGATATGCACGTCAGAAGATCAAGATCGAACTTCACCAAATCAGTTAGTGTTTGATGTTTTTGTTTTGAATGACATGCTGATTTCGTTGAGATAAGCACTTCAGAAGATCAAAATCTCAACTTTACCAAATGACTCAACTTTTGTTGTTGTTTTGACTAACATGCTTATTTCAGCTAGTTAAGCACTTCAGAAGGCTAAAATCTCAACTTCATCAAAGGACTCAACTTTTAATGCTGGTTGGATTGAATTCCTTAATTCAGCGAGTTAAGCACTACAGAAGACCAAATTCTGAGCTTCACAAATTGACTTAAGTTTTAATGTTTGGTTGGCTAACATACTCATTTGAGCGAGATAAGCACTTCAGAACTCAAAAATCTCAAATTCAAGAAATGACTTAATTATCGATGCTGTTTTGACGAACGTGCTCATTTCAGTGAGATAAACACCTCAGAAGTCAAAACACTCAACTTCACGAAATGACTCAAATTTAGATGTTGTTTTGAATAACGTGCTTATTTCAACAAGACAAGCAAGTAAGACTATAAAATCTCAAATTCACCAAATGACCTAACTTTTGATGCTGGTTGGATTAAAATGCATATTTCAGCGAGATAAGCACTTCAGAAGATCAAAATCTCAAATTCACCAAAAGACGCAACTTTTGATGACGTTCAGACGAGCATGCTTATTTCAGTCGGAAAAGCACTTCAAAAGACCAAAATC
>NW_025966031.1:42677-45823 GCF_021869965.1 Rhincodon typus | reverse complement strand
TTGTCAGAGGGTCCGTTTGAGGCTGTCCCTCGATGTTGTAATGTCAGTACTGAAGGAGTGCAGAGTTGTCAGAGGATCACATTCAGCCGACGCCTCATTTTTAAAAATTATGTAATTTAGTTCTGTATCACTTCCCCAATAAGAATTTAGAATAATGCTCAGCCTCAGTCTTGACCCTATGACTGACACACTCCCACAGTTCTGACCCACTGACACTGCTGCAATACCTCAGTGCGGACCATTTGACAATGAGGCACTGCTTCAGTACTGAAGCTCTGACAGTACTGACTATCTGACAGTGAGGGAGTGCCTCAGTCTGACATTGTCACAGCGCTGCAGTCTTTTGGCACTCCCACAAGTCTAACCTCTTGAGAATAAGACACTATCTCGGTGTTGAGCGTCTCACAATAATGCATCCCAACAGTTCCGACGCTCTGGTACTGCTGCATTACCTCATTAGAGACCCTATAAATGTGAGGAACTTCCTCAGTTCTGACCCTCTTACAATGAGGCGCTACCTCAGTACTGACTCTCTGATTATAATGCTCTCCAGCAGTTCTGTCCCTCTGACAGTGCTTCAAAACTTCCCTGGACCAGGCAAATTCCTCATTGTTAGCGGGTCAGTTCTGTGGCAGTGCCTCCTGGTAATGGGATCATATGAATCTGTAATACTATTTGAGCTGTTAAGTTTACAATACATCCCGAGTCTCCTGTAGAATACGCAGTTGCTCTCCCTCCGGCTCTGGGTGTGCGAAGCTGCTTTCATTCTCCCTACTCTCAGAAGTATCCCTAACCTGAACTCTCGATTCAGCCCTAACGCTAACCCTTGCGTAAGCCCGAAGCCGAACTTCAGCCCAAAGCCTAATCCAAACCATAACCATCAGCCCTAACGCTAGACTCATCCTACGCTAACCATAGCCTCAGGCCCAAACCGAACCCAGCTTCAGCCGTACTCCCGGCCCTCAAACACGGAGCCGACTGCACAGAAGCCCTCAAATACAGAGACCCCTTTCAGCAACCGGAAAACGCGGACCTCACTGTAAATAACCCATAAACACAGAGTCCGATTTAAACAAACTTCAACAACAGGGCCCCCTGTAATTATACGCTCAAATACACAGACCCCTCTAAATGAACTCCAACACACATTGTCCAGGAAGTATAAGGTAAAACACAGGGCTATGTCTAAATAAATCCGAAAACACTGAGCACCTTTAATTACACCCCAACACTTAGCCCACCTGTAAATTATCCGTAAGACAGGGCCCCTTACAAATAACCCTAAAAAGACAAAGCTACCTATAAAGAAACAGCCTCCTGCAAACAAACCCTAAAACAGAGACCCCTTTCAATAACCTTTAAAACACGGAGCTCACTATAAACAATCGCAAAAACACACAGCATTGTGCATGTACACCCAAAAACACACACGTCCCTGTAAATTAACCGTGAAGCACAATGCTTCCTGGAAATAATCTCTGACGCAGAGCCTCATTTAAACAAACGGTAAAAAAGGCCCCTGTAAATACACTATCAAGCCCAGAGACCCTTTAAATAAACCCGAAGAAAGTTCCCTCACGAAGTAAAATGTAAACCACAGAGCACCGCGGCACATAACTCCCTATCAATAAACCCTAAAACACAGAGCTTCATTTACAGGGATGTCTGTGTTTCAGGGTTTATATACAATGAAGCCTGAAACACAAAGCTTTCTGTAAATAATCTCCGACGCAGAGCCTCATTTAAACAAATGATAAAAACAGAGCGACCTGTAACGACACTCTCAAGCGCAGAGACCCCTTTACATATGACCGAAGAAAGGTTCCTCAGGAATTAAAATGTAAAACAGAGCCCCCAGTAAGAAACAATAAAAGACAAAGCCCCATGTAAATTACATGTCAAATATAGAGCTCCTTGTAAATAAACCCTGAAACACAGTACACCCTGCAAATCCACCCTAAAACTGTGCTTCCAGTAAATAAACCCTCAGAGACGCCTGTAAACAAGCCCTCTGACAGACAACCCTTTCAATAACCAGAAAAACAAGGAGCTTAATTCAAATAATCCGTAAAACAGGACCCCCTGAAATTATACCCTCAAATACACAGACCCTTTTAAATGACCTCTAAAACAGATGCCCGAGGAAGCAGAATGCAAAACACAGGGCTCCCTCTAAATAAACGCGAAAACACAGAGCACCTGTCAATACACCCCAGCACAAAACCGACCTGTAAATTATCCATAAAACAGGGCCCCTTACAAATAAACTCTCAAAGACACAGCGAGCTATAAATAAAGAGCCCCCTGTAAATAAATACCAAAACACATCGTAAAAACCGGAAGAACTGCGGATGCTGCAAATCAGGAAAAAATGCAAAGTTGCAGGAAAAGCTCAACAAGTCTGGCAGCATCTGTGAGGGAAAAAACAGAGTTAACATTTCGGGTTGGGTGATCCTTCCTCAGAACCTCTGGCTGGCGCGTCTTTAGTTATGCAGTGTCAATCGCCTTAAAATATCCTTTTCTCTGGTTTTTATGAGGCACAATAACATAATAACATAAGAACATCAGAACTAAGAGCAAGAGTAGACCCTCTGGCCCCTCGAGCCTGCCCCGCTATTCAATAAGATCATGGCTGATCTTTTTGAGACTCAGTTCCGCTTACCCACCCGCTCACCATAAACCTTAATTCCTGTACTGTTCATAAATTTATCCAGCCTTGCCTAAAAACATTCAGCGAGGTAGCTTCAACCGCTTCACTGGGCAGGGAATTCCACAGATACCCAACCCTTTGGGTGAAGAAGTTCCTCCTGTCCTCAGTCCTGCATCTGATTCCTTTATTTTGAGACTATGCCCGCTCGTCCTAGTTTCACCCGCTAGTGGAAACAACCTCCCTGCCTCCACCTTATCTATTCCCTTCATAATCGTGTATGTTTCCATAAGATCTCCCCTCATTCTTGTGAATTCCAATGAGTATAATCCCAGCCTACTCAGTCTCACCTCATATTCCAAACCTCTCAACTCTAGAATCAACTGAGTCAATCTCATCTGCACCCCGTCCAGTGCTCGTATATCCCTTCTTAAGTAAGGAGACCAAAACTGCACACTGTACTCCAGGTGCGACCTCACCAGGACCCTATACAGGTGCA
>NW_025966031.1:39500-42177 GCF_021869965.1 Rhincodon typus | reverse complement strand
AAGTGCTTATCTCACTGAAATAAGCATTTTGCCAAAACAGCATAAAAAGTTGAGTGTCTTGTTGAATTTTCGATTTTGGTCTTCTGCTATGCTTATCTCGCTGAAAGAAACACTTTCGTCAAAACAACATCAAAAGTTGTGTCATTTGGTGAAGTTGAGATTTTGATCGTCTGAAGTGCTTCTCCCAATGAAATAGGCATGTCATTCAAACCAACATCACAAACTTTTTCATTTGGTGTCGTTCAGATATTGGTCTTCTGATTTGCTTATCTGAGCCAAATAAGCACGTTAGCCAAAACAACATCAAAAGTTGAGTCATTTGGTGGAGTTGAGATTTTTGATTATTGAAGTGCTTGTCTCACTGAAAGAAGCATGTTAGTCAAACGAACATCAAAACTTGAGTCATTTGGTGAACTGCAGATTTTGGTCTACTGAAGATCTTACCTCGCTCAAAACGGCATTTTATTCCAAACAGCATCAAAAGATGAGTCATCTGGTGAATTTGAGATTTTAGCCTTCCGAAGTGCTGAAATCTCTGAAATAAGCATGATAGTAAAACCAACATCCAAACCAGCGTCATTTGGTGAATTTCAGATTATGGTTTTCTGAAGTGCTTATCTCACTGAAAACAGCATGTCATTCAAACCAACATCAAAAACTGACTCATTTGGTGAAGTTCAAATATTCGTCTTCTGATGTGCTTATCTAAGTGAAATAAGCATGTCAGTCAAAACAGCATCAAAAATTAAGTCATTTGTTGACGTTGAGATTTTTGACGTCTGAAGTGCTTAAATCCGTGAAATAAGCATGTCAGTCAAATTAAAATCAAAACATGAGTCATTTAGTGAAGTTCAATTTTTGGTTTTCTGAAGTACCAATCTCACTGAACTAAGCATGTTAGTCAAAACAGCATCAAAAATTAAGTCATTTGTTGAAGTTGAGATTTTGATCTTCGAAAGTGTTTAACTCGCTGAAATGAGTATGTTAGTCAAACTAACATCAAAAGTTGAGGCATTTGGTGAAGTTGAGATTTTTGACTTCTGAAGTCCTTATCTCACTCACATAAGCATGTTAGTCAAAACAACATTAAAAAATTGGATCATTTTGGTGAAGTTCAGATTTTAGTCTTCTCAAGTGCTTTACTCACTGAAATAAGCATTTTAGTTTAACCAGCATCAAAAATCAAGTCATTTGATGGAGTGGAGATTTTTGACTTCTGTAGAGCTCATCTCAATGAAATAAGAATTTTTCGTCAAACCAGCATCAAAAGTTATGCCCTTTGGTGAAGTTGAGATTTTAGTCTTCTTATATGCTTATCTCGCTGAAACAAGCACATTAGTCAAAACAACATCAAAAGTTGAGTCATTTGGTGAAGTTGAGATTTTTGATTTCTGAAGTGCTTATCTCACTGAAATAAGCATGTCAGTGAAACGAACATCAAAACTTCAGTCATTTGGTGAAGCTCAGATTTTGGTGTACTGAAGAGCTTAACTCGCTGAAATCAGCATTTTATTGCAAACAGCTTCAAAGTTGAGTCATTTGGTGAAGTTCAGACTTTGATTTTGTGAAGTGCTTATCTTACTGAAATATGCAGGTTCGTCAAAATAGCATGAAAAATTAAGTCATTTGGTGAAGTTCAGGTTTTGGTCTTCTGATGTGGTTATCTTTTTCAAACATGCATATTACTCAAAACAACATCAAAAGTTGAGTCATTTGTTGAAGACGAGATTCTTCACTTCTGAACTGCTTATTTCACTGGAGAAAGCCTGTAGACAATCCAACATCAAAATTTAAGTCATTTGGTGAAATTCAGATTTTGGTCTTCTGAAGTGCTTTTCCCACTGAAATAAGCATGATAGTCAAAACATCATCAAAAGTTGAGTGTCTTCTTGAAGTTGAGATTTTGGTCTTCTGTTATGCTTATCTCGCTGAAAGAAGCATTTTCATCCAACGAGCATCACATGTTGAGGCATTTTATGAAGTTGAGATTTTCGCCTTCTGAAGTGCTTAACTCGCTGAAATAAACATGTTAGTCAAAACAACATCTAAAGTCGAGTCATTTGGTGAAGTTGAGATTTTGATCTTCTGACGTGCTTGTCTCAATGAAATAAGCATGTCATTCAAACCAACATCAAAAACTAACTCGTTTGGTGAAGTTCAGATATGGGTCTTCTGATTTGCTTATCTGAGCGAAATAAGCATGTTAGTCAAAACAGCATCAAAAATTAAGTCATTTTTTGACGTTGAGAGTTTTATCTTCTGAAGTTCTTAAATCGCTGAAGTAAGCATGTTAGCCAAACCAACATCAAAACTTGAATCATTTGGTGAAGTTCAGATTTCGTTTTTCTGAAGTGTTGTCTCACTGAAATAAGCCCGTTAGTTAAAACAGCATTAAAAATCAAGTCATTTGATGAATTTGAGATTTTTGACTTCTGTCGTGCTTAGCTCACTGTAATAAGCATTTTATGTCAAACCAGCATCAAAAGTTATGTCCTTTGGTGAAGTTGAGATTTTAGACTTCTGATATGCTTATCTCACTGAAATAAGCACGTTAGTCAAAACAACATCAAAAGATGAGTCATTTGGTGTAGTTGAGATTTTTGACTTCTGAAATTCTTATCTCACTCAAATAAGCATGTTAGTCAACCCATCATCAAAACTAGAGTTATTTGGTGGA
>NW_025966031.1:37903-39000 GCF_021869965.1 Rhincodon typus | reverse complement strand
TTTGACTAACATGCTTATTTCACTCAAACAAGCACTTCAGAAGACCAATATCTCACTTCACTTAATGAGTTAGTTTTTGATGTTGGTTTGAATGACATGCTTATTTCATGAGGCAAGCACTTCAGAAGATCAAAACCTCAACTTCACGGAATACCACAATGTTTCATGCTGGTTATTTTAAAATGCTGATTGTAGCGAGTGAAATTCTTCAGAACACCAAAACCTGAAGTTCACCTAATGACTGTAGTTTTGATGATGGTTTGACTAACATGCTTATTTGATTGAGAGAAGCATTTCAGAAGTCAAAAATCTCAACTTCACCAAATGACTCAACTTTTGATGTTGTTTTGAATAACGTGCTTAAATTAGCGAGATAAGCATATGAGAAGACCAAAATCAAAATTTCACGAAGACACTCTCCATTTGATGCTGGTTTGACTAAAAATGCTTATTTCAGCGAGAAAAGCATATCAGAATACTAAAATCTCAACTTCACCAAAGGACCTAACTTATGATGCTGATTTGATTAAAATTCTTATTTCTCTCAGATAAGCACTTCAGAAGACCAAAATCTGAACTTCATCAGATGACTCAAGTTTTGATGTTGGTTTGACTAACATGCTTATTTGAGTGAGATAAGCACTTCCGAAGTCAAAAATCTCAACTTCACCAAATAACACAACTTTTGATGTTGTTTTGAAAACCGTGCTTACTTTCGCGAGATAAGCATATCAGAAGTCCAAAATCTCAATTTCAAAAGGCGTTCAACCTTTGATGCTGGTTTTACGAAAATGCTTATTTCAGCGAGATAAGAGTGACAGAATACTAAACTGTCAACTTCACCAAAGGACCTAACTTATGATGCTGATTTGATTAAAATTCTTATTTCAGTGAGATAAACACTTCAGAAGTCAAAAATCCCAAGTTCACCGAATGATTTAAATGTTGATGCTAGTTTGACTAACATGCTTATTTCACTCAGATAAGCACTTCAGAAGACCAAAATCTGAACATCACCAAATGACTCAAGTTTTGATGTCGGTTAGACTAACATGCTTATTTGAGTCAGATAAGAACTTCAGAAGTCAAAAATCTCA
>NW_025966031.1:36470-37403 GCF_021869965.1 Rhincodon typus | reverse complement strand
TTTCACTCAGATAAGCACTTCAGAAGACCAAAATCTGAACTTCAATCAATTGACTCAAGTTTTGATATTGGCAAGACTAACATGCTTATTTGAGTGAGATAAGCAGTGCAGAAGTCAAAAATCTCAACGTCAAAAATTACTTAATTTATGATGCTGTTTTGACTAAAATGCTTATTTCACTCAGATAACCACATCAGAAGACCAATATCTGAACTTCACCAAATGAGATTGATTTTGATGTTGGTTTGAATGAGATGCTTATTTCATTGAGATAAGCACTTCAGATGATGAAAATCTCAACTTCACCAAATGACACAACTTTTGATGTTGTTTTGACGAACGTGCTTATTTCAACGATAGAAGCAGAGCAGAAGACCAAAATCTCAACTTCAACAAGACTCTCAACTTTTTATGCTGTTCTGACAACATGCTTATTTCAGTGAGATAAGAACTTCAGAAGACCAAAATCTGCACTTAACTAAATGACTCAAGTTTTGATGTTGGATTGACTACCAGGCTTCCTCCAGTGAAATAAGCACTTCAGAAGTGAAGAATTTCGACTCCACCAAATGACTCAACGTTTGATGTAGTTTTGTGTGACATGTATATTTGAGTGAGGTCAGCACTTCAGAAGTCCAAGGTAAGAACTTCACCAAATGACTCAAGTTTTCATGTTGGTTAGACTAACATGCTTATTCAGCGATTTAAGCACTTCAGAAATCAAAGATCTCAACATCAACAAATGACTTAATTTTTAATGCTGTTTTGACTAACATGCTCAATTCACTCAGATAAGTACATCAGAAGACCAATAACTGAAATTCACTAAATGAGTTAGTTTTTGATGTTGGTTTGAATGACATGCTTATTTCATTGAGATAAGCACGTCTGAAGATGATAATCTCAACTTCACCAAGTGACTCAACTTTTGAT
>NW_025966031.1:33544-35970 GCF_021869965.1 Rhincodon typus | reverse complement strand
GAACTTTTGATGTTGTTTTGAATAACATGCTTATTTCAGCGAGTTAAGCATAGCAGAAGACCAAAATCTCAACTTCAACAAGACAGTCAACTTTTTATGCTGTTTTGACGTCATGCTTATTTCAGTGAGATAAGCATTTCAGAAGACCAAAATCTGAATTTCACTAAATGTCTCAATTTTGTTGTTGGATTGACTAACAGGTTTCCTCCAGTGAAATAAACACTTCAGAAGTGAAGAATCTCGACTTCACCAAATGAATCAACTTTTGATGTTGTTTTGAGTAACATGCATATATGAGTGATATAAGCCCTTCAGAAGTTAAAAATCTCAACTTCACCAAATGACTTAATTTTTAATCCTGTTTTAACTAACATGCCTATTTCAGTGAGATAAGCACTTCAGAAAACCAACATCTGAACTTCACCAAATGGCATAATTTTTGATGCTGTTCGGATTAATATACTTATTTCAATGAGATAAGCACTTCTGAAGACAAAAATCTGAACATCACCAAATGACTCAATTTTTGACGTCAGATTGACGAACATACTCATTTCAGCGAGTTAAGTACTTCAGAAGATCAAAGTCTCAACTTCACCAAATGCCACAACTTTTGATATTGTTTTGACTAACGTGCTTATTTCAGTGATATAAGCATAGCAGAAAATCAAAACCTCAGCTTCAACAAGACACTGAACTTTTGATGCTGTTTTGACTGACATGCTTACTACAGTGGGAAAAGCACTTCAGAAGACCAAAATCTGACCTTCACTAATTGACTCAAATTTTGATGTTGGATTAACTAACAGGCTTCATCCAGTGAAATAAACACTTCAGAAATGAAGAATCCCGACTACACCAAATGACTCAACTTTTGATGTTATTTTGAGTAACATGCATATTTGAGTGAGATAAGCACTTCAGAAGACCAAAATTTGAAATTCACCAAATGACTAAACTTTTTATGCTGTTTTGACTAACATGCTTATTTCACTCAGATAAGTACATCAGAAGACCAAAATCTGAAATTCACCAAATGTCTCAAGTTTTGATGTTGGTTTGACAAACATGCTTATTTCAGCGATACAAGCACTTCAGAATGCTAAGATCTCAACTTCGCCACCGACACAACTTTTGATACTGGTTGGGAAAAAAAATACTTATTTCAACGAGTTAAGCTCTTCAGCAGACCGAAATCTGAACCACACCAAATGACTCAAGTTTTGATGATGGTTTGACAAACGTGCTTATTTCAGCGAGATAAGCATATCAGAAGATTAAGATCTCACCTTCACCAGATGACGCAATTTTTGATGCTGGTTAAATTAAAATGCTTATTTCAGCGAGTTCAGCACCTGAAAAGCCAAAAATCTGAACTTCACCAAATGACTTGATTTTTGATTCTGCTCAGACTAAAATGCTTATTTCGGCGAGTTAAGCACTTGAGAAGATTAAAATCCGAACTTAATCAAATGACACAATTTTTTAAGTTCGTTTGACTGACATGCTTTTTTTCAGTAAGTTAAGCACTTCAGAAGATCATTATCTCAACTTCACCAACTTACTCAACTTTTGATGTTGATTTTACTAACGTGCTTATTTCAGAGATATAAGCATATCAGAAGACAAAAATCTTGATTTAAACCGAGGCACTCAACTTTTGATGCTGGGAGAACTAAAATGCTTATATCAGCAAGATAAGCATATCAGAAGACAAAAATCTCATCTTCACCAAAGGACCTAACTTTTGATGCTGATTTGACTAAAATGCTTATTTCATTGAGATAAGCACTTCAGTAGACCAAAATCTGAACGTCACCAAATGACTCAAGTTTTGATGTTGTTTAGATTAACATGCTTATTTGAGTCAGATACGCACTTCAGAAGTCAAAAATCTCAACTTCAACAAATGAATTAATTTTTCATGCTGTTTTGACTGACATGCTCTTTCAGTGAGATGAGCACTTCAGAATACTAAAACCTGAACTTCACCAAATAGCTCAAGTTTTGATGTTGGTTTGACTAAAATGCTTATTTCAGTGAGATAACCACTTCAGAAATCAAAAATCTCAACTTCACCATACAACTTAATTTTTGATTCTGTTTTGATTAACATGCTTATAGAGCTCAGATAAGCGCTTCAGAAGACCAATATCTCACTTCACCAAAAATGTTAGTTTTTGATTTTTTTTTGACTAACATGCTTATTTCAGCGAGTCAAACACTTCAGAAGACTAAAATCTCATCTTCACCAAATGACACAACTTATTGATGTTGGTTGGTTTAAATGCTTATTTCAGCGAGTTCAACTCTTCAGAACACCAATATCTGACCTTCACCAGATGACTCCAGTTTTGATGAAGTTTTGACTGACATGCTTATTTGAGTGAGATAAGCATTTCAGAAGTCAATAATCTCAACTTCAC
>NW_025966031.1:32077-33044 GCF_021869965.1 Rhincodon typus | reverse complement strand
GCTTATATCAGCAAGATAAGCATATCAGAAGACAAAAATCTCAACTTCACCAAAGGACCTAACTTTTGATGCTGATTTGACTAAAATGCTTATTTCATTGAGATAAGCACTTCAGAAGACCAAAATCTGAACGTCACCAAATGACTCAAGTTTTGATGTTGTTTAGATTAACATGCTCATTTGAGTCAGATACGCACTTCAGAAGTCAAAAATCTCAACTTCAACAAATGACTTAATTTTTCATGCTGTTTTGACTAACATGCTCTTTCAGTGAGATGAGCACTTCAGAATACTAAAACCTGAACTTCACCAAATAGCTCAAGTTTTGATGTTGGTTTGACTAAAATGCTTATTTCAGTGAGATAACCACTTCAGAAATCAAAAATCTCAACTTCACCATACAACTTAATTTTTGATTCTGTTTTGATTAACATGCTTATATAGCTCAGATAAGCGCTTCAGAAGACCAATATCTCACTTCACCAAAAATGTTAGTTTTTGATTTTTTTTTTTGACTAACATGCTTATTTCAGCGAGTCAAACACTTCAGAAGACTAAAATCTCATCTTCACCAAATGACACAACTTATTGATGTTGGTTGGTTTCAATGCTTATTTCAGCGAGTTCAACTCTTCAGAACACCAATACCTGACCTTCACCAAATGACTCGAGTTTTGATGAAGGTTTGACTAACATGCTTATTTGAGTGAGATAAGCATTTCAGAAGTCAATAATCTCAACTTCACCATCTGTCTTAATTTTGATGCTGTTTTGACTAACATGCTTTTTTTCAGTAAGTTAAGCACTTCAGAAGATCAAAGTCTCAACTTCACCAAAAACCTCAACTTTTGATGTTGTCTTGACTAACATGCATATTTAAGTCAGATAAGCATTTCTGAAGGCATAAATCTCAACTTCGCCAAATGACTCAAGTTTTGATGTTGGTTTGACGAACGTGCTTATTTCA
>NW_025966031.1:26896-31577 GCF_021869965.1 Rhincodon typus | reverse complement strand
TATGCCCTTTGATGAAGTTGAGATTTCAGTCTTCTGGTGTGCTTATCGCGCTGAAATAAGCACGTTATTCAAAACAACATCAAAAAATGAGTCATTTGGTGAATTTGAGATTATTGACTTCTGAAATGCTTCTATCAAACAAATAAGCATGTTAGTCAAGCAAACATATAAACTTGAGCCATTTTTGAAGTTCAGAGTTTGGACTTCTCAAGTGCTTCACTCGCTGAAAGAAACATTTTAATCCAACCACCATCAAAAGTTCAGTCATTTGGTGAAGTCGAGATTTTAGCCTTCTGTAGTGCTTAACTCGCTGAAATAAGCATGTTAGTCAGAAAAAAACATCAAAAGTTGATTCATTTGGAAATAAGCATTTTACTCCAACCAGCGTCCAAAGTTAGGTCATTTGGTGAAGTTGAGATTTTTGACTTCTGAAGTGCTTATCTCACTCAAATAATCTTATTAGTCAAAAAAACATCAAAACTTGAGTCATTTGGTGAAGTTCAGATTTTGGTCTTCTGAAGTGCTTATCTGAGTGAAATAAGCATGTTAGTCAAAACAGCATCAACATTGCAGTCATTTGGTGAAGTTGAGATTTTTGACTTCTGAAGGCTTATCTCATTGAAATAAGCGTTTGAATCAAATCAGCATCAAAAGTTAGGTCCTTTGGTGAAGTTGAGATTTTTACCTTCTGAAGTTCTTATCTCAATGAAATAAACATGTCACTCAAACCAACATCAAAAACTAACATTTTTGTTGAAGTGAGATATTGGTCTTCTGAAGTGCTTATCTGAACTATATAAGCATTTTAGTCAAAACAGCATCAAAAATTAAGACAGATGGTGAAGTTGAGATTTTTGATTTCTGAAATGCTTATCTCACTGATACAAGCATTCTAGTCCAAACAGCGTCCAAAGTTAGGTCCTTTGGTGAACTTGAGATTTTTGACTTCTGAAGTACTTATCTCACTCAAATATGCATTTTAGTCAGAACAGCGTGAAAAATTCAGTCTATGGTGAATTGAGATTTTTGAAGTCTGAAGCGCTTCTCTGACTCAAATAAGCATGTTAGTCAAAATAGCATCAACATTGAAGTCATTTAGGGAAAATGAGATTTTTGAATTCTGAAGTGCTTATCTCACTGAAATAACCATTTTAGTCGAAACAGCGTCCAAAGTTAGGTCCTTTGGTGAAGTTGAGATTTTTGACTTCTGAAGAATTTATCTCACTCAAATAATCATGTTAGTCAAACCAACATCAACACTTGACTCATTTTGTGAATTTCAGATTTTGGTTTTCTGCTGTGCTTATCTCACTGAAAGAAGCATGTTAGGCAAAACAGCGTGAAAAATTAAATATTTGGTGAATTGAGATTTTTGAATTCTGAAGTGCTTCTCTGACTCAATTAAGCGTGTTCGTCAAAACAGCATCAACATTGAAGTCATTTCGGGAAAATGAGATTTTTGACTTCTGAAGTGTTTATATCACTGAAATAAACATTTCAGTCAAATCAGCATCAAAATTTAGATCCTTTGGTGAAGTTGAGATTTTAGTCTTCTGATATGCTTATCTCGCTGAAATAAGCATTTTATTCAAACCAGCATAAAAAGTTGAGTGTCTTGGTGAAATTGAGATTTTGGTCTTCTTATATGCTTAATGATTGCTGAAATAAGCACGTTCGTCAAACCAACATCAAAACTTGAGTCATTTGACGAAGTTGAGATTTATGCCTTCAGAAATGCTTATCTGACTTAAATATGCATGTTAGTCAAGACAACATCAAAAGTTGAGGTTTTTGGTGAAGTTGAGACTTTGATCTTCTGAAGTGCTTATCTCAATGAAATAAGGATGTCATTCAAACCAACATCAAAAATTAACTCATTTGGTGAAGTTCAGATATTGGTCTTCTGATGCGCTTATCTGAGTGAAATAAGCATGTTAGTCAATCTAACATCAAAAATTAACTCATTTGTTGACGTTGAGATGTTTGCTTTAATCGCGGAAACAAGCATGTTCGTCAAACCAACATGAAAACTTGATTCATTTGGTGAAGTTCAGATTTTGGTTTTCTGAAGTGCTTATCTCACTGAAATAAGCATGTTAGTCAAAACAGCATTAAAAATTAAGTCATTTGGTGGAGTTAAGATTTTTAACTTCTGTAGGGCTTATATCACTCATATATGCATGTTACTCAAAACAACATCAAAAGTTGATTCATTTGGTGAAGTCGAGATTCTTCACCTCTGAAGTGTTTATTTCACTGGATGAAACCTGTTAGTCAATCCAACAACAAAATTGAGACATTTAGTGAAATTCAGATTTTGGTCTTCTGAAATGCTTATCTCACTGAAATAAGCATGTCGTCAAAACAGCATAAAAAGTTGACTGTCTTGTTGAAGTTGAGATTTTGGTCTTCTGCTATGCCTAACTCGCTGAAATAAGCATGTTATTCAAAACAACATCAAAAGTTCAGTCATTTGGTGAAGTTGAGATTATTGACTTCTGAAATGCTTATCTCACTCAAATAAGCATGTTAGTCAAACCTTCATCAAAACTCGAGTCATTTGGTGAAGGTCAGGTATTGGTGTTCTGAAGAGTTGAACTCGCTGAAATAAGCATTGAAACCAACCAACATCAATAAGTTGTGTCATTTGGTGAAGATGAGATTTTAGTCTTCTGAAGTGTTTGACTCGCTGAAATAAGCATGTTAGTCAAAAAAAAAATCAAAAACTAACATTTTTGGTGAAGTGAGATATTGGTCTTCTGAAGCGCTTATCTGAGCTATATAAGCATGTTAACCAAAACAGAATCAAAAATTAAGTTGTATGGTGAAGTTGAGATTTTTGATTTCTGAAGTGGTTATCTGACTGAAATAAGCATTTTAGTCAAACCAACATCAAAACTTGAGCTATTTGGTGAAGTTCAGGTTTTAGTATTCTGAAGTGCTCATCTCACTGAAAGAGCATGTTAGTCAAAACAGCATGAAAAATTAAGTCATTTGTTGAAGTTGAGATTTTTGACTTCTGAAGTGCGTATCTGACTCAAATGAGCATGTCAATCTAAACAACATCAAAACTTGAGTCATTTGGTGACGTTCAGATTTTGGTCTTCTGAAGTGCTTATCTCAATGAAATAAGCATTTTAGTCAAATCAGCATCAAAAGTTAGGTCCTTTGGTGAAGTTGAGATTTTTGTCTTCTGATATGCTTATCTTTCTGATATAAGCATTTTAGTTCTCCCAGCATCAAAAGTTGAGTGCCTCGGTTTAAATCAAGATTTTTGTCTTCTGATATGCTTATATCTCTGAAATAAGCACGTTAGTAAAATCAACATCAAAAGTTGAGTAATTTGGTGAAGTTGAGATAATGATCTTCTGAAGTGCTTAACTTACTGAAAAAAAGCATGTCAGTCAAACGAACTTAAAAAATTGTGCCATTTTATTAAGTTCGGATTTTAATCTTCTCATGTGCTTAACTCGCAGAAATAAGCATTTTAGTCTAAGCAGAATCAAAAATCAAGTCATTTGGTGAAGTTCAGATTTCTGGCTTTTGAGGTGCTCAGCTCGCTGAAATAAGCATTTTAATTTAACCAGCATCAAAAATTGCGTCATCTGGTGAAGGTGAGATCTTAATCTTCTGATATGCTTATCTCGCTGAAATAAGCACGTTTGTGAAACCATCATCAAAACTTGAGTCATTTGGTGTGGTTCAGATTTCAGTCTGCTGAAGACCTTAACTCGTTGAAATAAGCATTTTTTTCCCAACCAGTATCAAAAGTTGTGTCGGTGGCGAAGTTGAGATCTTAGCATTCTGAAGTGCTTATATCGCTGAAATAAGCATGTTTGTCAAACCAACATCAAAACTTGAGACATTTGGTGAATTTCAGATTTTGGTCTTCTGATGTACTTATCTGAGTGAAATAAGCATGTTAGTCAAAACAGCATAAAAAATTTAGTCATTTGGTGAATTTCAAATTTTGATCTTCTGAAGTGCTTATCTCACTCAAATATGCATGTTACTCAAAATAACATCAAAAGTTGAGTCATTTGGTGAAGTCGAGATTCTTCATTTCTGAAGTGTTTATTTCACTGGATGAAGCCTGTTAGTCAATCCAACATCAAAATTTGAGTCAATTAGTGAAGTTCAGATTTTGGTCTTCTGAAGTGCTTTTCCCAGTGTAATAAGCATGTTAGTCAAAACAGCATCAAAAGTTCAGTGTCTTGTTGAAGCTGAGGTTTTGGTTTTCTGCTATGCTTATATCGCTGAAATAAGCACGTTAGTCAAAACAATATCAAAAGTTGTGGCATTTGGTGAAGTTGAGACTTTGATCTTCTGAAGTGCTGAACTCGCTGAAATGAGTATGTTCGTCAATCTAACGTCAAAAATTGAGTCATTTGGTGATGTTCAGATTTTTGTCTTCAGAAGTGCTTATCTCAATGAAATAAGAATTTTAATCGAACAGCATCAAACATTATGCCATTTGGTGAAGTTCAGATTTTGGTTTTCTGAAGTGCTTATCTCACTGAAATAGGCATGTTAGTTAAAACAGGATTAAAAATTAAGTCATTTGGTGAAGTTGAGATTTTTAACTTCTGTGGGGCTTATATCACTCATATATGCATGTTACTCAAAACAACATCAAAAGTTGATTCATTTGGTGAAGTCGAGATTCTTCACCTCTGAAGTG
>NW_025966031.1:24042-26396 GCF_021869965.1 Rhincodon typus | reverse complement strand
GCTTATTTGAGTGAGATAAGCATTTCAGAAGTCAATAATCTCAACTTCACCAAATGACTGAACTTTTGATGTTGTTTTGAATAACATGCTTATTTCAGCGAATTAAGCAGTTCAGAAGGCAAAAATCTCAACTTCACCCAATGACACAACTTTGGATGTTTTTTAGACTAACGTGCTTATTTCAGAGATATAAGCATATCAGAAGACAAAAATCTTGATTTAAACCGAGGCACTCAACTTTTGATGCTGGGAGAACTAAAATGCTTATATCAGCAAGATAAGCATATCAGAAGACAAAAATCTCAACTTCACCAAAGGACCTAACTTTTGATGCTGATTTGACTAAAATGCTTATTTCAATGAGATAAGCCTTCTGAAGTCAAAAATCTCAACTTCACTAAATGACTGCAATGTTGATGCTGTTTTGACTAACATGCTTATTTCACCCAGATAAGCACTTCAGAAGACCAAAATCTGAACTTCACCAAATGACTTAAGTTTTGATGTTTTTTTTGACTAATAAGATTATTTGAGTGAGATAAGCACTTCAGAAGTCAAAAATCTCAACTTCACCAAATGACCTTACTTTGGACGCTGGTTGGAGTAAAATGCTTATTTCCAAATGAATCAACTTTTGATGTTTTGTTCTGACTAACATGCTTATGTCAGCGAGTTAAGCACTACAGAAGGCTAAAATCTCGACTTCACCAAATGACTGAACTTTTGATGCTGGTTGGATTAAAATGTTTCTTTCAGCGAGTTAAGCACTTGAGAAGTCCAAACTCTGAACTTCAAAAATGGCTCAAGTTTATATGTTTGCTTGACTAACATGCTTATTTGTTTGATAGAAGCATTTCAGAGGTCAATAATCTCAACTTCACCAAGTGACTCATTTTTTGATGTTGTTATGAATAACGTGCTTATTTCAGCGAGATAAGCACACCAGAAGACTGAAATCTCAACTTCATCAAAGGGCATAACTTTTGATGCTGGTTTGACGAAAATGCTTATTTCAGTGAGATGAGCACTACAGAGGTCAAAAATCTCAACTTCATCAAATGACTTGATTTTTGATGCTGGTTAGACTAAAATGCTTACTTCAGTGAGGTGAGCACTTGAGAAGACTAAAATGTGATCTTCACCAAATGACTCAATTTTTAATGTTGTTTTGACTAACATGCTTATTTGAGTGTATTAAGCACTTCAGAAGGCAAAAGTCTCAACTTCACCAAATGTCATAATTTTTGATGCTGGGAGGATTATAATTCAGATTTCAATCAGATAAGCACTTCAGAAGAGAAAAATTTGAACATCACCAAATGACTCAAGTTTTTATGTAGGATTGGCTAACATACGCATTTCAACGAGTTAAGCACTTCAGAAGATCAAAGTCTCAACGTCACCAAATGCCACAACTTTTGATATTGTTTTGACTAACGTGCTTATTTCAGCGATATAAGCATAGCAGAAGACGAAAACCTCAACTTCAACAAGACACTGAACTTTTGATGCTGTTTTGACGAACATGCTTATTACAGTTTGAAAAGCATTTCAGAAGACCAAAATCTGAACTTCACTAATTGACTCAAAATTTGATGTTGGATAGACTAACAGGATTCCTCCAGTGAAATAAACACTTCAGAAATGAAGAATCTCGACTTCACCAAATGACTCAATTTTTGACGTTGTTTTGAGTAACATGCATATTTGAGTGAGATAAGCATTTCAGAATACCAAAACCTGAACTTCACCAAATGTCTCGAGTTTTGATGTTGGTTTGACTGAGATGATTATCTGAGGGAGATATGCACTTCACAAGTCAAAAATCTCAACTTCACCGAAGGACCTAACTTTGGACGCTGGTTGGACTAAAATGCTTATTTCAGCGAGATAACCACTTCAGAAATCAAAAATCTCAACTTCACCATTTGACTTAATTTTTGATGCTGTTTTGACTAACATGCTTATTTAACTCAGATAAGCGCTTCAGAAGACCAATATCTCACTTCACCAAAATGTTAGTTTTTTATGTTGGTTTGAATGACATGCTTATTTCATGAGCAAAGCAGTTCAGAAGATCAAAATCTCAACTTCAACAAGACAGTCAACTTTTTGTACTGTTTTGACTCACATGCTTATTTCAGCGAGTCAAACACTTCAGAAGACTAAAATCTCATCTTCACCAAATGACACAACTTTTGATGCTGGTTTGTTTAAAATGGTTATTTCAGCCAGTTCAGCTCTTCAGAACACCAAAACGTGACCTTCACCAAATGACGCTAGTTTTGATGAAGGTTTGACGAACAGGCTTATTTGAGTGAGATAAGCATTTCAGAAGTCAATAATCTCAACTT
>NW_025966031.1:17258-23542 GCF_021869965.1 Rhincodon typus | reverse complement strand
TTGACAGGTGTTCTGTGTTTTCGAATTTATTTAGAGGGAGCCCTGTGCTTTACATTCTACTTCCTGGGGCATCTGTTTCAGAGGTCATTCAAAGGCGTCTGTGTATTTGAGGGTATAATTACAGGGGTTTCTGTTTTAGTGATTATTTGAATTAAGCTCCTTGTTTTCCTGGTTATTGAAAGGGATCTCTGTCTGAGGACTTATTACCAGGCGTCTCTGAGGGTTTATTTACTGGAGGCACAGTTATAGGGAGGATTTGCAGGTTGCACTGTGTTTCAGGGTTTATTTACAAGTGGCTCTATATTTGACATGTAATTTACATGGGGCTCTATCTTTTATTGTTTCTTACTGGGGGCTCTGTTTTACATTTTAATTCCTGAGGAACCTTTCTTAGGTTATATGTAAAGTGGTCTCTGTGCTTGAGAGTGTAGCTACAGGGAGCTCTGTTTTTAACGTTTGTTTAAGTGAGGTTCTGCGTCGGAGATTATTTCCAGGAGGCATTGTGTTTCAGGGTTCATTTACAGGGATGTCTGTGTTTTTGGGTGTACATACACGATGCTGTGTGTTTTTGGGATTATTTACAATGAGTTCCGTGTTTTACAGGTTATTGAACGGGGTCTCTGTTTTAGGGTTTGTTTGCAAGTGGCTGTTTATTTATAGGTAGCTTTGTCTTTTTAGGGTTATTTGTAAGGGGCCCTGTCTTACGGATAATTTACTGGTGGGCTAAGTGTTGGGGTGTAATTAAAGGTGCTCAGTGTTTCCGGATTTATTTAGAAGGAGCCCTGTGCTTTACCTTCTCCTTTCTGGGCAATGTGTGTTCGAGTTCATTTAAAGGGGTCTGTGTATTTGAGCGTATAATTACAGGGGACTCTGTTGTTGAAGTTTGTTTAAATAGGACTCTGAGTTTTAGGGGTTATTTGCAGTGAAGTCCGCGTTTTACGGGTTATTTAAAGGGGTCTCTGTGTTTGAGGGCCTCTGTGCAGGCGGCTCCGTGTGTGAGGGCCAGGAGTACGGCTGAAGCTGGGTTCCGTTTGCGCCTGAGGTTATGGTTAGTGTAGGATGAGGCTTGCGTTAGGGCTGAGAGTTATGGTTTGGTTAGGCTTTGGGCTGAAGTTAAACTTCGGGATTACGCGAAGGTTAGCGTTAGGGCTGAATCGAGGGTTAAGGTTAGTGATATTTCTGAGAGTAGGGAGAAAGAAAGCAGCTTCACATACCCAGAGCCGGAGGGAGAGCAACTGCGTATTCTGGAGGAGACTCGGGATGTATTGTAAAATTAACAGGTCAAGTAGTATTACAGATTCATATGATCCCAGGACCAGGAGGCACTGCCACAGAACTGACCCGCTAACAATGAGGAATTTGCCTGGTCCAGGCAAGTATTGAAGCACTGTCAGAGGAACAGAACTGCTGGAGATCATTATAATCAGAGCGTCAATACTGAGGTAGCGCCTCATTGTAAGAGGGTCAGAACTGAGGAGCGCCTCACATTTATAGGGACTCTAATGAGGTAATGCAGCAGTACCAAAGGGTCAGAACTGTTGGGGTGCATTATTGTGAGAGGGTCATGACTGAGGTTGTGTCTTATTCTCAAAGGGTTAGACTTGTGGGAGTGTCACACGATTGCAGCAATGTGACAATGTCAGACTGAGGCACTCCCTCATTGTCAGATAGTCAGTCCGGTCAGAGCTTCAGTGCTGAAGCAGTGCCTCATTGTCAAATGGTCCGCACTGAGGTATTGCAGCAAAGTCAGTTGGACAGAACTTTGGGAGTGTATCAGTCATAGGGTCAAGACTGAGGCTGAGCCTTTATCTAAATTCTTACTGGGTGAGTGCTGCATAACTAAATTACATATTTTTTTAAAAAGTGAGGCATCGGCTGAATGTGATCCTCTGACAATTGCGCACTCCTTCAGTACTGACACTACAACATAGAGGGTCAGCCTCAAGCGGACCCTCTGACAATGAGGCATTCTCTCAGAGCAATAATCTTTAATTGTAAACTAATCTGTAATACTATTTGACCTATTAAGTTTACAATACATCCCGAGTCTCCTGTAGAATACGCAGTTGCTCTCCGTCTGGTTCTGTCTCTGGGTATGCGAAGCTGCTTTCTTTCTCCCTGTCGCCAGAAATAACCCTACCCCAAAACATTAACCCGAGATTCAGACCTATTGTCAGAGAATCACATTCAGCCGATGCCTCATTTTTAAAAATTATGTGATTTAGTTACGTCGCACTCCTCCAATAAGAATTTAGAATGAGGCTCAGCCTCAGTCTTGACCCTATGACTGATACACTCCCACAGTTCTGACCCACTGACACTGCTGCAATACCTCAGTGCGCACCATTTGACAATGCTAACCATTGCCTGACCTTTGAGCCTAACCTCAGGCCAAACCCTAACCCTAACCTTCGCCTCAGGCCTGACACAAACCATAACCCTCAGCCGCAGCGCTCACCTCTAACCCTAGCCTCAGACCTGCACAAAAGCCCTCAAACAATTAGCCGCCTGTAAATATACCCTCACGCACCCTTTTCAATAACCCGTAAAACGCGGAGCTCACAGTAAATAACCCTAAAAAACAGAGCCCACTGTAATTATACCCTCAAATACACGGACCCCTTTAAATGAACTCTAACACACATCACCCAGGAAGTCGAAGGTAAAACACAGGGCTCCGTCTAAATAAATCCGAAAACACTGAGCACCTGTAATTACACCCCACACTCAGTCCACCTGTAAATTATCCGTAAGACAGGACCCCTTACAAATAAACTTTGAAAAGATAGACGTACCTGTAAATAACAGACCCCGGTAAATAAACCCAAAGTCAGAGACGCCTTTCAGTAACCTGTAAAACACAGATCACTCTAAATAATCCCTAAAACATAAAACACCAGATACCTTAAAACACAGACATCCCTGTAAATGAACTCTGAAACACACAGCCTCCTGTGTATATTCTCCGACGCAGAGTCTCATTTGAAAAACTGCTAAAAACAGAGCCGCCTGTAAATACACCCTTAAGCACACAGACCTCGTCATACATAACCGAAGAAAGGTCCCTCAGGAAATAAAGTGTAAAAGACACAGCCCCCAGTAAGAAACCAAAGAAGACCAAGTCCCCTGTAAATAAAATGTGAAATATAGACCTGCCAGTAAATAAACCCTGAAACAGTGTCCCCTGCAAATCCTCCGAAAACTGAGCCTCCTGTAAATAAACTCTCAGAGGCGACCCTAAAACACAGAGCTTCCAATTAATAAAGCCTAAAACACAAGCCCACTGTAAATCAACACCAACTAACACAGCCCCCAGTACAGCACGGCGAATTGTTCGGATTGAGATAGGACATCATATTCTGAGGCAATGCCTCTTTGACAAAGAGTCAGCAATGGGGAGGTGTAGTGTTGTCTGAAGGTCATTGTTGAGGTAGCGCCTCATTGTAATAGGGTCAGAATTGAGGGAGCGCCTCAATGTACTAGGGTCAGGACTGCGGGAGGGCCTCATTGTCAGCGGGTCAGGACTGAGGGAGCACCTCATTGTCAGCGGGTCAGGACTGGGGGAGAGCCTCATTGTCAGCGGGTCAGGACTGGGGGAGCGCCTCATTGTCAACGGGTCAGGACTGAGGGAGCGCCTCATTGTCAGCGGGTCAGGACTGAGGTATTTGAAGTAAAGCAATGAAGGGTGTGGGTCCTTTTATTCTTTTAAAGTTAGAGAATGCCAGAAAGATTATCAATCCTACATGATTTGACTGGGTTGGGAATTACTTAATGACAGCAGAAAGTATAGTAGGCTTATTACCGCAGCTGGCTCTTGAGATTTCACTATTGCCGCTTTACTCATTCTTTCATTCAATTTCACGGAAGCGCTATTTTGAAAGTAGCGTTCTTAAAGGGAATGCGAACCCTATTCAATAGGTATCTAACAGAGACGTGGTAACGCAGAAAACTTGTTTGATGTCCCGCAAGATATTTAACTCCTGGGAGACGTTTGTTGAGGGCTGATTAATATTCTATTTTTTCATAGTTTCGGGTGACACGATGGATGGGATCGTATTGTTCTGAATAGATTAGAAAATTAACACATACTCAGGGATTGACTCTGATGCAGACACAAGTTTGGACACTGTTAGCAACACGGGTTCAAACTGTGAAAAGGCAGTAATGGGGTGCAAGGAACATTTCAATTTCGTCTGCCTTTATTAGTGAAAAGTACGGCATGATGGCAGTTTTATGAATGAATGAATGAAATGCGGTAATAGTAAACACAATACGCTAATGAGTGGTCAGTAAAGTTATGAATGAATGAGAGCGCGAGAGTGGTCATATGGAGAGCTTGAGGGTGCATTCGTAAAGAGGATCTTTCTTACAACAATAAAGAGGCTGATGATATAGCGTCACACAAAAACCATAGTAAACGATATTTGAAGGCGATTGACCCTGTATTACTGAAGACACGCCAGCCAGACTCCGGAAGCCTTGTTAAGTGCTAACTGATATGAGTAAACAGGGCAGACCACAGGATATTCAGGGGCAAAAGTTATAAGATAAGCAAATGACCACGTGAGCGAACTGGTACCACGTGTTTGAATCCGACTGGTAAATATGTGATACACAACCATTTCATCTAACTGACTGCCTATTAATTGAAAACCGGATGAACTGCAGATGCTGCAAATCAGGAACAAAAACAAAATTGCTGGAAAAGCTCAGCAGGTCTGGCAGCATTTGTGAAAGCCAAAACAGTTAACGTTCAGGGTTTGTGTACAGGGTGCTCTTTGTTTTGGATTATTTACAGGGGGCTCTGTTTTAAGGTTTCTTTACAGAGGTCTCTGTGTTTTCTGGTTTCTTACTGGGTTCTCTGTCTTTTGCATTTTACTTCCCGAGGGACCTTTCTGAGGTTATATTTAAAGGGGTCTCTGTGCTTGAGTGTATTTACAGGGGGCTCTTTTTCGAGTTTGTTTAAACGAGATTCTGCGTCGGAGATTACTTAAAGAAGGCTTTGTGTTTCATGGTTCATTTACAGGGATGTCTATGTTTTAGGCATTATTTATAGTGAGCTCCGTGTTTTACAGTTAATTTAAAGGGGTCTCTATCTTCAGGTTTCTATACGGGGTCTGTGGGCCTTTGGGTTTCTGTACCGGAGACTCTATGTCTTCGGTTAGGAGTAGGTCTGAAACTAGATTCGGTTTCGGACTAAGGCTATGGTTAGTGTAGGGATGAGGCTTGCGTTATAGGGCTGAGGGTAGGTGTTAGGGCTGAGGCTAGAGTTAGAGGTGAGGTTCGGGTCAGCGTTGGGACTGAGGGTTATGGTTTGGTTTAAGCCTGAGGTTAGGATTTAGGCTGAGGTTGGACTTAGAGTTCACATGAGGGTGAGCGTTTGGGCTGAATCGAGGGTGAGGGTTACGGCTAGCGTTATTTCTGAGGGTAGTATGGAAGAAAGCAGCTTCACATACCCAGAGGAAGAGCTAGAGTGAGAGAAACTGCGTATTCTACAGGAGACACGGGAAGTATTGTGAACTTAACAGGTCAAATAATATTACAGATTAGTGTACAATTAAAGATTATTGTCCTGAGGGATGCCTCATTGTCAGAGGGTCTGCCTGAGGCTGTCCCACCCTGTTGTAGGTCAGTACAGAAGAAGTGAAACATTGTCAGAGGGTGAAATTCAGGACTTTACCATTTACTGTATAAATCCTGCCTTGGTTTGACTTTCCAAAGTGCACACCTGTATCAGTATACAACTGTATTTACCAATCCTCAGCCCACAAGCTGATCCACAAGCCTCTGTAAATTTTGATAACCTTCTTTGCTATCAATGACATCTCCTACTTTTGCATTATCAGCCTGAAGCATTTTAGTCTAACCAGCATCAAAAATCAAGTCATTTGATGAAGTTGACATTTTTGACTTCTGTCGTGCTTATCTCACTGAAATAAGCATATTTTGTCAATCCAGCCTCAAAAGTTATGTCCTTTGGTGAAGTTGAGATTTTGGTCTTCTGATATGCTTAATTCGCTGAAATAAGCATGTTAGACAAAACAACATCAAAAGTTTCGTCATTTTGTGAAGTTGAGATGTTGATCTTCAGAAGTGCTTACCTCATGAAATAAGCATTTCATTCAAACCAACATCAAAAACTAACATGTTTGGTGAAGTGAGATATTGGTCTTGTGAAGTGCTTTTCTGAGTTAAATAAGCATGTTAGTCAAAACTGCATCAAAAATTAAGTCAGACGGTGAAGTTGAGATTTTTGATTTCTGAAGTGCCGATCTCACTCAAAT
>NW_025966031.1:14345-17248 GCF_021869965.1 Rhincodon typus | reverse complement strand
AACATCAAAACTTGAGTAATTTTGTGCAGTTCAGATTTGGTCTTCTGTAGTGTTTATCTGACTGAAATACGCATGTTAGTCAAAACAGCATCAACATTGAAGTCATTTGGTGAATTTGAGATTTTTGATATTTGATGCTGATTAGACTAAAATGCTTATTTCAGTGAGTTAAGCACTTGAGAAGACTAAAATCTGAACTTCACCAAATGACTCAATTTTTCATGTTGTTTTGAGTAACATGTTTATTTGAGTGAGATAAGGTCTTCAGAAGTTAAAAATCCCAACTTCGCCCAATGACTCAACATTGGATTTTTTTTTTTTAATAACGTGCTTATTTCAGCGGAGTTAAGCAGTTCAGAAGGCAAAAATCTCAACTTCACAAAATGATTTAATTTTTAATGCTGGTAGGATTAAAATTCATATTTCAGCGAGATAAGCACTTCAGAAGACAAAAATCTGAACTTCACCAAATGACTCAATTTTTGATGTTAGTTTGACTAACATGTTCATTTCAGCGAGTTAAGCACTTCAGAGGATCAAAATCTCAACTTCACCAAATGACACACATTTTGATGTTGTTTTGAGAAACGTGCTTATTTCAGCGAGATAAGCATAGCAGAAGACCAAAATCTCAACTTCAAACAGACACTCAACTTTTTATGCTGTTTTGACAACATGCTTATTTCAGTCAGATAAGCACTTTAGAAGAAAAATATCTGAACTTCAATAAATGACTAAATTTTCATGTTGAATTGACTAACAGGCTTCCTCCAGTGAAATAAGCACTTCAGAAGTGAAGAAACTCGACTTCACCAATTTCGACTTTACACAACCTATGATGTTGTTTTGAGGAACATGCATATTTGAGTGGGATAAGCACTTCAGAAGACCAAAATCTGAACTTCAATAAATGACTCAAATTTTGATGTTGGAGTGCTTGCAGGCTTCGTCCAGTGAAATAAGCACTTCATAAGTGAAAAATCTCGACCTCACCAAATGACGCAACTTTTGATGCTGGTCGTATTAAAGTGCTTCTTTCAGCGAGTTAAGCACATCAGAAGGCCAAAATCTGAACTTCACAAAGTGACTCAACTTTTGATGTTATTTTGACTAACATGCATATTTGAGTGAGAAAAGCACTTCAGAAAATCCAAATCTCAACTTCACCAAATGACACAACTTTTGATGTTGTTTTGACTAACATGCATATTTGAGTGAGATAAGCACTTCAGAAGTCAAAACTCTCAACTTCACCAAATGACATAATTTTTGATGCTGGTTTGGACTAAAATTCTTATTTCAGCGAGATAAGCACTTAGGAAGACAAAAATCGGAACTTCTCCAAATGACATCATTTTTTGATGTTAATTTGACTAATATGCTGATTTCAGCAAGTTAATCACTTCAGAAGATCAAAATCTCAATTTCACCAAATGTCACAACGTTTGATATTTGACTAACGTGCTTATTGCAGCGAGATAAGCATAGCAGAAGACCAAAATCTCAACTTCAACAAAACACTCAACTTTTGATGCTGTTTTGACTAAAATGCTTATTTCATTGGGAAAAGCACTTCAGAACACCAAAATCTGAAATTCACTAAATGACTCAAATTTTGATGTTGGATTAACTAACAGGCTTCCGCCAGTGAAATAAGCACTTCAGAAGTGTAGAATCTCGACTTCACCAAATGACTCAAGTTTTGATGTTGGTTAGACTAACATGCTTATTTGAGTGAGATAAGCCCTTCAGATGCCAAAAATCTGAACTTCACCAAATGAATCAACTTTAGATATTGTTTTGAATGACATGCTTATGTGAGTGAGATATGCACTTCAGGAGGCAAAAATCGGAACTTCACCAAATGACTCAATTTTTGATGTCAATTTGACGAGCACGCTCATTTCAGCGAGTTAAGCACTTCAGAAGACTAAAATCTCACCTTCACCAGATGGCCGAACTTTTGATGCTGGTTAAATTAAAATGGTCCTTTCAGCCAGTTCATCAACTCAGAAGCCAAAAATCTGAACTTCACCAAATGACACAATTTATTATGTTCGTTTGACCAACGTGCTTAGTTCAGCGAGATAAGCGTATCAGAAGACTAAAATATCAACTTCACCAAAGGACATAAATTTTGATGCTGGTTGGACTAAAATGCTTATTTCAGTGAGGTGAGCACTGTAGAAGTCAAAAATCTCAACATTATCAAATGACTTGATTTTTGATGCTGGTTAGATTAAAATGTTTAATTCAGTGAGTTAAGCACTTGAGAAGACTAAAATCTGAACTTCACCAAATGACTCAATTTTTAATGTAGTTTTGACTAACATGCTTATTTGAGAGAGATAACCAATTCAGATGTCAAAAATCTCAACTTCACCAAATGACTCTACTTTTGATGTTGTTTTGAACAATGTGCTTATTTCACGAGTTAAGCAGTTCGGAAGGCAAAAATCTCAACTTTACCAAATGACTTAATTTTTAATGCTGGTTGGATTAAAATGCTTATTTCAGCGAGTTAAGCACTTCAGAAGATCAAAATTGGAACTTCACAAAATGACTCTGCTTTGATGTTGGTTAAACTAACATGCTTATTTGAGTGAGATAAGCACTTCAGAAGGCAAAAATCTCAACTTCACCAAATGACTCAACTTCAGATGTTGTTTTGACTAACATGCTTACGTGAGTGAGATAAGCACTTCGGAAGGCAAAAATCTTAACTTCACCAAATGACATAATTTTTGATGCTGGTTGGAATAAAATTCTTATTTCAGCGAGATAAGCACTTCAGAAGACAAAAATCAGAACTTCACAAAATGACTCAAGTTTTGATGTTGGTTAAACTAACATGCTTATTTGAGTGAGATAAACTCTTCAGAAGTCAAAATTCTGAACTTCAC
>NW_025966031.1:10461-13845 GCF_021869965.1 Rhincodon typus | reverse complement strand
GTGAAATTGAGATTTTAGTATTCTGATATGCTTATCTCGCTAAATTAAGCACGTTATTCAAAACAACATCAAAAGATGAGTCATCTATTGAAGTTGAGATTTTTGACTTCTGAAGTCCTGATCTCACTGAAATAAGCATTTTCGTCAAATCAGCCTCAAAAGTTAAGTGTCTTTGTGAAATTGAGATTTTAGTCTTCTGATATGCTTTTCTTGCTGAAATGAGCATGTTAGTCAAAACAACATCAAAAATTGTGTCATTTGGTGAAGTTCATTTGCTGAGGTGCTTAACTCGTGAAATAAGCATTTTAATTTAACCAGCATCAAAAGTTAGGTCATCTGGTGAAGGTGAGATTTTGGTCTTCTCATATGCTTATCTCCCGAAATTAAGCACGTTATTCAAAACAACATCAAAAGTTGAGTCATTTGGTGAAGTTGAGATTTGTGACTTCTGAAATGCTTCTCTCAATCAAATAAGCATGTTATAAAACCATCATCAAAACTACAGGCATTTGGTGAATTTCAGGTTTTGGTGTTCTGAAGAGTTTAACTCGCTACAATTTTAAACTAACCAGCATCAAAAGTTGTTTTATTTGGTGAAGTTGTGGTTTTAGCCTTCTGAAGTGCTCAACTCGCTGAAATAAGCATTTTCGACAAAACATCATCAAAAGTTGAGTCATTTGGTGAAGTTGAAATTTTGATCGTCTCAAATGCTTGCCTCATGAAATAAGCATGTCATTCAAAACAACATAAAAAACTAACTCATTTAGTGAAGTGCGATATTGGTCTTCTAAAGTGCTTACCTGAGTGAAATAAGCATGTTAGTCAAAGCAGCATCAAAAATTAAGTCAAATGGTGAAGTTAAGATTTTTGATCTCTGAATTGCTTATCTCACTGAAATAAGCATTTTCGTCAAGTCAACATCAAAACTTGAGTCATTTATTGAAGTTCAGATTTTGGTTTTCCGAAGTTCTTATCTCACTGAAATAAGCATGTTCGTCAAAACAGCATGAAAAATTAATTCATTTGGTGAAGTTGAAATTTTTTACTTCTGACTCATATAAGCATGTTAGTCTCACCAACATCAAAACTTGAGTCATTTGGTGAAGTTCAGATTTTGGTCTTCTGAAGTTGTTATCTCACTGAAATAAGCATTTTAATCAAATCAGCATCAACAGTTAGGTCCTTTGGTGAAGTTGAGAGTTTCGTCTTCTGATATGCTTATCTCGCTGAAATGCGCATTTTAGTCAAACCAGCATTAAAAATTAAATCATTCGGTGAAGTTGAGATTTTTACGTTCTGAACTGCTTAATTCGCTGAAATAAGCATGTGATTCAAAGCAATATTAAAAATTGAGTGATTTGGTGAAGATCAGATTTGAGTCTTCTCAAGTGCTTAACTCACTCAAGTAAGCATGTTTGTCTAAACAACATCAAAACTTGAGTCATTTGGTAAAGTTCTTATTTTGGCCTTCTGAAGTGCTTATCTCACTCCAATATGCATATTACTCAAAACAACATCATAAGTTGACTCATTTGGTGAAGTCGAGATTCTTCACTTCTGAAGTGCTTATTTCACTGGAGGAAGCCTGTTAGTCAATCCAACATCAAAATTTGAGTCATTTAGTCGAGTTCAGATTTTGGTGGTCTGAAGTGCTAATCTCACTGAAATAAGCATGTTAGTCAAAACAGCATAAAAAATTAATTCATTTGGTGAAGTTGAGATTTTTTACTTCTGAAGTGCTTGTCTGACTCATATCAGCATGTTAGTCTCACCAACATCAAAACTTGAGTCATTTGGTGAAGTTCAGATTTTGGTCTTCTGAAGTTGTTATCTCACTGAAATAAGCATTTTAGTCAAATCAGCATCAACAGTTAGGTCCTTTGGTGAAGTTGAAAGTTTAGTCTTCTGATATGCTTATCTCGCCGAAATAAGCATTTTAGTCAAACCAGCATCCAAATTTGAGTGTCATGTTGAAATCGAGATTTTTGTTTTATGATATACTAATCTCGCGAAATTAAGCACGTTATTCAAAACAACATCAAAAGTTGAGTCATTTGTTGAAGTTGAGATTTTGATCTTCTGAACTGCTTAACTCTCTGAAATGAGTATGTTAGTCAAACTGACATCAAAAATTGAGTCATTTGGTGAAGTTCAGATTTTTGTCTTCTGAAGTGCTTATCTCGCTGAAATAAGCATTTTAATCCAACCAGCATTAAAAATTATATCATTTGGTGAAGTTGAGATTTTTGCCTTCTGAACTGCTTAACTCGCTGAAATAAGCATATTAATCAAAACTACATCGACAGTTGATTCATTTGGTGAAGTTGAGATTTTTGACTTCTGAAGTCCCTATTTCACTCAAATAAGTACGTTAGTGCAAACAACATTAAAAATTGAGTCATTTGGAGAAGTTCAGATTTTCGTCTTCTGAAGTGCTTAACTCACTGAAATAAGCATTTTCGTCTAACCAGCATCAAAAATCAAGTCATTAGGTGAAGTTGAGATTTTTTACTTCTTCAGTGCTCATCTCACTGAAATAAGCATTTTTTTTTTGTCAAACCAGCATCAAGAGTTATGTCCTTTGGTGAAGTTGAGGTTTTCATCTTCAGATAGTCTTATCTCGCCGAAATAAGCACATTAGTCAAAACAACATCAAAGGTTGAGTCATTTCGTGAAATGGAGATTTTTAACTTCTGAAATGCTTGTCTCACTGAAATAAGCATGTTAGTCAAACCATCATCAAAACTAGAGTCATTTGATGGAGTTCAGGTTTTGGTGTTCTGAAGAGCTCAACGAGGCTGAAATAAGCATTTTAAAGCAACCAGCATCAAAAGTTGTCTCATTTGGTGAAGTTGAGATTTTAGCCTTCTGATGTGCTTAACTCGCTGAAATAAGCATGTTTGTAAAAACATCAAAAGTTGCGTCATTTGGTGAAGGTGAGATTTTTGACTTCTGAAGTGCTTATCTGAGTCAAATAAGCACGTTCGTCAAAACAGCATATAAAAAAAAAATATTCATTTGGTGAAGGTCAGATTTTTAACCTCTGATGTGCTTATCTGACTCAAACAAACATGTTAGTCCAACCAACAGCAAAACCTGAGTCTTTTGGTGAATATCAGATTCGGGTCTTCTGAAGTGCTTATTTGTGTGAAATAAGCATGTTCGTCAAATCAGCATAAAGCAATTTTTCATTTGGTGAAGGCTAGATTTTTGACCTCTGATGTGCTTATCTGACTCAACCAAGCATGTTAGTCTAACCAACATCAAAACTTGAGTCATTTGGTGAAGATCAGATTTTGGTCTTCTGAAGTGCTTATCTGAGTGAAATAGCATGTTGGTCAGAAACAGCATCAAAAATTAAGCCAGATGGTGAAGTTGAGATTT
>NW_025966031.1:5500-9961 GCF_021869965.1 Rhincodon typus | reverse complement strand
ACATGCTTATTTGAGTCAGATAAGAACTTCAGAAGTCAAAAATCTCAACTTCAACAAGTGATTTAATTTTTAATGCTGTTTTGACTAACATGCTTATCTCAGGAAGATAAGCACTTCAGAAAACCAAATTCTGAACTTCACCAAATGACTCAAGTTTTGATGTTGGTTTGTCTGACATGCTTATTTCAGTGAGATAAACACTTCAGTCATCAAAAATCTCAAATTCACCAAACGACTCAACTTTTGATGCTGGTTCAATTAAAATGCTTCTTTCAGCGAGTTAAGCACTTCAGAAATCCAAAATCTGAACTTCCCAAAATGACTCAAGTTTCGATGTTTATTTGACTAACATGCTTATTTGAGTGAGATAAGCACTTCAGAATTCAAAAATCTCAACTTCATCACACGACTTAATTATTGATGCTGTTTTGACTTACATGCTAATTTCACTCAGGTAATCACATCGGAAGACCAATATTTCAACTTCACCAAATGAATTGGTTTTTCATGTTGGTTTGAATGACATGTTGATTCCTTTGAGATAAGCACATCAGAAGATCAAAATCTCAACCTCACCAAACGACTCAACTTTTGATGTTGTTTTGACTAACCTGCATTTTTGAGTGAGATCAGCAGTTCTGAAGTCAAAAATCTCAACTTCACCAAATCACATAATTTTTGATGCTGGTTGGATTAAAATTCTTATTTCAGCGAGATAACCACTTCAGAAGACAAAAATCGGAACATCACCAAATGACTCAATTTTTGATGTTAATTTGACTAACGTGCTTATTTCAGCGAGATAACCACTTCAGAAGACAAAAATCGGAACATCACCAAATGAATCAATTTTTGATGTTAATTTGACTAACGTGCTTATTTCAGCGAGATAAACACAGCAGAAGACCACAATCTGAACTTCACTAAATGACTCAAATTTTGATGTTGGATTGACTCACCGGCTTCCGCCAGTGAAATAAGCACTTCAGAAGTGTAGAATCTCGACTTCACCAAATGACTCAAGTTTTGATGTTGGTTAGACTAACATGCTTATTTCAGGGGGAAAAGCATTTCAGAAGTCAAAAATCTCAATTTCACCAAATGACTGAACTTTTGATGCTGTTTGGATTAAAATGCTTCTTTCAGCGAGTTACTCACTTCAGAAATCCAAAATCTGAATTTCCCAAAATGACTCTAGTTTCGATGTTTGTTTGACTAACATGCTTATTTAAGTGAGATAAACACTTCAGAATTCAAAAATGTCAACTTCATCAAACGACTTAATGATTGGTGCTGTTTTGACTAACACGCTTATTTCACTCAGGTAATCACATCGGGAGACCAATATTTCAACTTCACGAAATTAATTAGTTTTTGATGTTGGTTTGAATGACATGATGACTTCTTTGAGATAAGCACATCAGAAGATTAACATCTCAACTTCACCATCTGACTTAATTTTGATGCTGCTTTGACTAACATGCTTACTTCACTCAAATAAGCACTTCAGAGGACCCATATCTCACTTCACTTAATGAGTTAGTTTTTGATGTTGCTTTGAATGACATGCTTATTTCATGAGGCAAGCACTTCAGAAGATCAAAACCTCAACTGAAACGAATAACACAACGTTTGATGCTGGTTATTTTAAAATGCTGATAGTAGCGAGTGAAATTCTTCAGAACACCAAAACCTGAAGTTCACCTCATGACTGTAGTTTTGATGATGGTTTGACTAACATGCTTATTTGATTGAGAGAAGCATTTCAGAAGTCAAAATCTCAACTTCACCAAATGACTCAACTTTTGATGTTGTTTTGAATAACGTGCTTAAATTAGCGAGATAAGCATATGAGAAGACCAAAATCAAAATTTCACGAAGACACTCTCCTTTTGATGCTGGTTTGACTAAAATGCTTATTTCAGCGAGATAAGCATATCAGAATACTAAACTCTCAACTTCACCAAAGGACCTAACTAATGATGCTGATTTGATTAAAAGTATTATTTCACTCAGATAAGCACTTCAGAAGACCAAAATCTGAACTTCACCAGATGACTCAAGTTTTGATGTTGGTTTGACTAACATGCTTATTTGAGTGAGATAAGCACTTCAGAATTCAAAAATTTCAACAACATCACACGACTTAATTATTGATGCTGGTTTGACTAACACGTTAATTTCACTCAGATAATCACATCGGAAGTCCAATATTTCAACTTCATCAAATGAATTGGTTTTTGATGTTGGTTTGAATGACATGTTGATTCCTTTGAGAATGGCACATCAGAAGATCAAAATCTCAACCTCACCAAATAACTCAACTTTTCATGTTGTTTTGACTAACATGCATAATTGAGTGAGATATGCACTTCTGAATGCAAATATCTTTACTTCATCAAATGACTTGATTTTTGATGTTGGTCAGACTAAGATGTTTAATTCAGTGAGTTAAGCACTTGAGAAGACTAAAATCTGATCTTCACCAAATGACTCAATTTTTAATGTTGTTTTGACTAACTTGCTTATTTGAGTGAGATAACCAATTCAGAAGATCCAAATCTCATCTTCACCAAATGTCACAACTTTTGATATTGTTTCGACTAACCTCATTATTTCAGCGAGATAAGCATAGTAGAAAACCAAAATCTCAACTTCAACAAGACACTCAACATTTGATGCTGTTTTGACTAACATGCTTATTTCAGTGGGAAAAGCACTTCAGAAGACCAAACTCTCACCTTCACCAAAGGACATAACTTTTGATCCTGGTTTGACTATAATGCTTACTTCAGTGAGATGAGCACTATAGAAGTGAAAAATCTCAACTTCATCAAATGACTTGATTTTTGATGCTGGTTGAATTAAAATGCTTAGTTCAGCGAGTTAAGCACTTCAGAAGTCAAAAATCTCAACTTCACCAAATGACTCAACTTCAGATGTTGTTTTGACTAACATCCTCATTTCAGCGAGTTAAGCACTTCAGAAGACTAAAATAAACCCTTCACCAGATGACCTAACTGTTGATGCTGGTTAAATTAAAATGCTTCTTTCAGCGAGTTTAGCAACTCAGAAGCCAAAAATCTGAACTTCAGCAAATGACACATTTTTTTTATATTCGTTTGACTAACGTGCTTATTTCGGTGTTATAAGCATATCAGAAGACAAAAATCTCAACTTCACCAAAGGACATAAATTTTGATGCTGGTTGGACTAAAATTCTTATTTTAGTGAGATGAGCACTACAGTAGTCAATAATCTCAACTTTATCAAATGACTTTATTTTTGATGCTGGTTGATTAAAATGTTTAATTCAGTGAGTTCCGCACTTGAAAAGACTAAAATCTGAACTTCACCAAATGACTCAATTTTTAATGTAGTTTTGAATAACATGCTTATTTCAGCGAGTTGGGCAGTTCAGAAGGCAAAAATCTCAACTTTACCAAATGACTTAATTTTTAATGCTGTTGGATTAAAATGCATATTTCATGGAGTTAAGCACATCAGAAGACCAAAATCTGAACTTCACCAAATGACTCAAGTTTTGATGTGGTTTGACTAACATGCTTGTGTGAGTGAGATAAGCACTTCAGAAGTCAATAATCTCAACTTCACCAAATCACATAATTTTTGATGCTGGTTGGATTAAAATTCTTATTTCAGCGAGATAACCACTTCAGAAGACAAAAATCAGAACATCACCAAATGACTTAATTTTTGATGTTAATTTGACTAACGTGCTTATTTCAGCGAGATAAGCACAGCAGAAGACCACCATCTGAACTTCATTAAATGACTCAAATTTTAATGTTGGATTGACTGACAGGCTTATTTCAGTGGGAAAAGAATTTCAGAAGTCAAAAATCTCAACTTCACCAAATGACTGAACTTTTAATGCTGTTTGGATTAAAATGCTTCTTTCAGCGAGTTACTCACTTCAGAAATCCAAAATCTGAACTTCCCAAAATGACTCCAGTTTCGATGTTTGTTTGACTAACATGTTTGTTTGAGTGAGATAAGCACTTCAGAATTCAAAAATCTCAACTTCATCACACGACTTAATTATTGATGCTGTTTTGACTAACACGCTAATTTCACTCAGATTATCACATCAGAAGACCAATATTTCAACTTCACCAAATGAATTAGATTTTGATGTTGGTTTGAATGACATGTTGATTCCTTTGTTATAAGCACATCAGAAGATCAAAATCTCAACCTCACCAAACGACTCGACTTTTGATGTTGTTTTGATGAACATGCATTTTTGAGTGAGATAAGCACTTCAGAAGTCAAAAATCAGAACTTCACCAAAGGACATAACTTTGGACGCTGGTTGGACTGAAATGCTTATTTCACTCAGATAAGCACTTCAGAAGAAAAAATCTGAACATCACCAAATGACTCAAAGTTTTGATGTTGGTTTGACCAACATGTTTATTTAACTCAGATAAGCACTTC
>NW_025966031.1:3613-5000 GCF_021869965.1 Rhincodon typus | reverse complement strand
TATTTCACTGGAGGAAGCCTGTTCGTCAATTCAACATGAAAATTTAGTCATTTATTGAAGTTCAGATATTTTTCTTCTGAAGTGCTTACCTGACTGAAATAAGCATGTTGTCAAAACAGCATAAAAAGCTGAGTGTCTGTTTGAAGTTGAGATTTTAGTCTTCTGCTATGCTTATCTCGCTGAAATAAGCACGTTTCTCAAAACAACATCAAAATTTGTGTCATTTGGTGAAGTTGAGATTTTGATCTTCTGAAGTGCTGAACTCGCTGAAATGAACATGTTAGTCAAACTAACATCAAAAATTGAGTCATTTGGTGAAGTTCAGATTTTTGTCTTCTGAAGTGCTTATCTCGCTGAAATAAGAATTTTAATCCTACCAGCATTAAAAATTAAATCATTTTGTGATGTTGAGATTTTTGCCTTCTGAACTGCTTAACTCCGCTGAAATAAGCACGTTATTAAAAAAAAATCCAATGTTGAGTCATTGGGTGAAGTTGCGATTTTTAACTTCTGAAGACCTTATCTCACTCAAATGAGCATGTTACTCAAAACAACATGAAAAATTGTGTCTTTTGGTGAAGTTCAGATTTTAGTCTTCTCAAGTGCTTAACTCACTGAAATAAGCATTTTAGTCTAACCAGCATCAAATATCAAAAATCTCAAATTCACCAAATGACTTCAATGTTGATGCTGTTTTGACTAACATGCGTATTTCAGTCAGATAAACACTTCAGAAGACCAAATCTGAACGACACAAAATTACTCAAGTTTTGATGTTGGTGAGACTAACATGCTTATTTGAGTGAGATCGGCACTTCAGAAATCAAAAATCTCAACTTCACCTTCTGACTTAATTTTTGATGCAGTTTTGACTAACATGCTTATTTAACTCAGAAAAGCAATTCACAAGACCAATATCTCACTTCACCAAAAATGTTAGTTTTTGATGTTGGTTTGAATGAAATGCTTATTTCATTAGGTAAGCACTTCAGAAGATCAACATCTCAACTTCACAAAATGACGAAACTTTTGATGTTGTTTTGTCTAACATGATTATTTCAGCGAATTAAGCATATCAGAAGACCAAAATCTCAACTTCACCAAAGGACATAACTTTTGAGGCTGGTTTGACAAAATATGCTTATTTCAGTGAGATGAGCACGACAGAAGTCAAAAATGTCAACTTCATCAAATGACTTGATTTTTGATGCTGGTTAGACTGAAATGCTTCAGACTGATAATGCAAAAGTCGGAGATGTCATTGATAGCAAAGAAGGTTATCAAAATTTACAGAGGCTTGTGGATCAGATGGGGATGTGGGCTGAGGATTGGTAAATACAGTTGTATACTGATACAGGTGTGCACTTTGGAAAGTCAAACCAAGGCA
>NW_025966031.1:2289-3113 GCF_021869965.1 Rhincodon typus | reverse complement strand
GTTGTATACTGATACAGGTGTGCACTTTGGAAAGTCAAACCAAGGCAGGATTTATACAGGAAATGGTAAAGTCCTGAATTTCACTCTCTGACAATGTTTCACTCCTTCTGTACTGACCTACAACAGGGTGGGACAGCCTCAGGCAGACCCTCTGACAATGAGGCATCCCTCAGGACAATAATCTTTAATTGTAAACGAATCTGTAATATTATTTGACCTGTTAAGTTCACAATACTTCCCGTGTCGCCTGTAGAATACGCAGTTTCTCTCACTCGAGCTCTTCCTCTGGGTATGTGAAGCTGCTTTCTTCCATACTACCCTCAGAAATAACGCTAGCCGTAACCCTCACCCGAGATTCAGCCCAAACGCTAACCCTCATGTGAACTCTAAGTCCAACCTCAGCCCAAATCCTAACCTCAGGCTTAACCCAAACCATAACCCTCAGTCCCAACGCTGACCCGAACCTCACCTCTAACTCTAGCCTCAGCCCTAACACCTACCCTCAGCCCTATAACGCAAGCCTCATCCCTACACTAACCATAGCCTTAGTCCTAAACCGAACCGAGTTTCAGACCTACTCCTAACCGAAGACATAGAGTCTCCGGTACAGAAACCCAAAGGCCCACAGACCCCGTATAGAAACCTGAAGATAGAGACCCCTTTCAATTAACTGTAAAACACGGAGCTCACTATAAATAATGCCTAAAACATAGACATCCCTGTAAATGAACCATGAAACACAAAGCCTTCTTTAAGTAATCTCCGACGCAGAATCTCGTTTAAACAAACTCGAAAAAGAGCCCCCTGTAAATACACTCAAGCAC
>NW_025966031.1:0-1789 GCF_021869965.1 Rhincodon typus | reverse complement strand
AACTTTTGATGTTGTTTTGACTGACGTGCTTATTTCAGCGAGTTCAGCACTTGAGAAGACAAAAATCTGAACTTCAATCAATTGACTCCAGTTTTGATGTTGGTTAGACTAACGTGCTTATTTGAGTGAGATAAGCAGTGCAGAAGTCAAAAATCTCAACTTCAGCATATGACTTAATTTTTGATGCTGTTTTGACTAAAATGCTTATTTCACTCAGGGAACCACATCAGAAGACCAATATCTGAACTTCGCCAAATGAGATAGATTTTGATGTTGGTTTGAATGAGATGCTTATTTCATTGAGATAAGCACTTCAGAAGATGAAAATCTCAACTTCACCAAATGACACAACTTTTGATGTTGTTTTGACGAACGTGCTTATTTCAGCGATAGAAGCAGAGCAGAAGACCAAAATCTCAACTTCAACAACACACTCAACTTTTTATGCTTTTCTGACTACATGCTTATTTCAGTGAGATAATTACTTCAGAAGACCAAAATCGGCACTTAACTAAATGACTCAAATTTTGATGTTGGATTGACTACCAGGTTTCCTCCATTGAAATAAGCACTTCAGAAGTGAAGAATTTCGACTTCACCAAATGACTCAACTTTTGATGTTGTTTTAAGTAACATGCATATTCGAGTGAGGGAAGCACTTCACAAGGCCAAAATAAGAACTTCACCAAATGACTCAAGTTTTAATGTTGGTTAGACTAACATGCTTATTCAGCGATACAAGCACTTCAGAAATCAAAAATCTCAACATCAACAAATGACTTAATTTTTAATGCTGTTTTGACTAACATGCTCAATTCACTCCGGTAAGTACATCAGAAGACCAATAACTGAAATTCACCAAATGAGTTAGTTTTTGATGTTGGTTTGAATGACATGCTTATTTCATTCAGATAAGCACGTCTGAAGATCATAATCTCATCTTCACCAAGTGACTCAAGTTTTGATGCTGTTTGGACTAACATGTTTATTTCAGCGAGTTAAGCACTTCAGAAGGCTAAAATCTCAACTTCACCAAATGACTCAGCTTTTGATGCTGATTGGATCAAAATGCTTCTTTCAGCGAGGTAAGCACGTCTGCAGGCTAAACTCTCAACTTCACCAAATGACTCAGCTTTTGATGCTGGTTGGATTAAAATACTTATTTCAGCGAGTTCAGCACTTCAGAAGGCTGAACTCTCAACTTCACCAAATGACTCAGCTTTTGATGCTGGTTGGAATTAAAATGCTTCTTTCAGCGAGTTAAGCACTTCTGAAGTCCAAAATCTGATCTTCACAAAACGACTCATGTTTAGATGTTTGTTTGACTAACATGCTTATTTGATTGAGATAAGCACTTCATAATTCAAAAATCTCACCTTCACCAAATGACTCAACTTTTGATGCTGGTTGGAATAAAATGCTTATTTCAGCGAGTTAAGATCTTCAGTAGACCAAAATCTCGCCTTCACCAAATGACTCAAGTTCTGATGTTGGTTTGACTAACATGCTTATTGCAGAGAGATCAGCACTTCAGAAATCATAAGTCTGAACTTCACCAAATGACTCAACTTTTGATATTGTTTTGAATAACGTGCTTATTTCAGCGAGATAAGCATACCACAAGACTAAAATCTCACCTTCACCAGATGACCTAACTTTTGATGTTGGTTAAATTAAAATGCTTATTTCAGTGAAGAAGCACATCAAAGGTCAAAAATCTCGCCTTCACCAAATGACTTCATTTTTTTAAGCTGTTTTGACTAACATGCTTATTTCACTCAGATAAGCA
>NW_025966030.1:76071-77000 GCF_021869965.1 Rhincodon typus | reverse complement strand
CTGTGGGAGGAAACCAGAGCACCCGGAGGAAACCCACGCAGATACGGGGAGAATGTGCAAACTCCATACAGACAGTCGCCCGAGCATGGAATTGAACCCAGGCCCCTGGTGCTGTGAGGCAGCAGTGCTAACCACCGTGCCGAGTATTGATTTAAAGGGATCCTGCAGACTCAGCAGTCCCAGGAACAGCATTGTCATGGAGCCATGGAGATGTACAGATCATTTGGTCCAACTCATTTGGCCCATGTCTCTCTAAACCCTTCCTATCCATATACATATGTAGATGCCTTTTAAATGTTGTAATTGTATTTGCCTCCACCACTTTCTCTGACAACGTTATTCCATAAATGCACCACCCTCTGCATGAAAAAGTTGCCCCTTAGGTTCTTTTTAGATCTTTTCCCTCTCATCTTAAACCTATGCCCTCTAGTTTTGGACTCCCCCACTCCTGGGCAAAGACCCCATCTATTTACCATATCCATGCCCCTCTTGAATTTATAAACCTCTATAAGGTCACCCCTTAACCTCTGAAGCTCCAGGGAAAATGTAAACAGAGAGCAGATGTTGTTTATTAATGAGGTCAGAATTTGAGAATTGGTTCAGACAGGTCTAGTTGGGAGCCTCTGTTCAAGCAGCAGGCATATGTTGAACAGTAACTGAGGCCATGGAAAAGGTCAGTCTGTCAAGTTGGAAGTAGAATTGAAGGTGATCCTTTTGAGCTGTGTTATGGAGGTGATGAGCTTGGCAGCCGACAAGACAGCATGAAGATTTGAAATAACAAGGTGTGGAGCTGGATGAACAGAGCAGGCCAGGTACCATCAGAGGAGCAGGAAAGCTGACGTTTCGGGTCTGGACCCTTCTTGGGTCTGGACCGTTCTTCAGAAAGAAGGGTCCAGACTCGAAACGTCAGCTTTCCTGCTCCTCTGATG
>NW_025966030.1:0-1071 GCF_021869965.1 Rhincodon typus | reverse complement strand
TCTTAATCAGTCCTTGCCTCTCCAAATACATGTAAATCCTGTCCCTCAGGATTCATAAAACATAGAATGGATTCCCTCCAATAACTTTCCCACCACCAATATCAGATTTACTGGTCTATAGTTCCCTGGCTTTTCCTTACCTCCTTTCTTAAATAGTGAACACCACATTAGCTGACCTCCAGTCTTTTGGCACCTGATCTGTGGCTATTGATAGTACAAATATCTCAGCAAGAGGCCCATGTTGTGCTCACCACACAGTGTGTTTAGCCTGTGTTTCCCGCAAAGGACTGTGAGTCGATTCTTAATAATAATATGAAATGATCTTTATTAGTTATAACACAATTAATACTATAATAATGATTATGATACAAACTAACAATTAATACTATAAATCTGACAATTAATACCATAAATCTAAGTCTGTATCTTGTACTTTAACTTGGAATGATCAAACATCACCACATTAGACCTTGGCTTTGATTCACGTGTGTGATGGTCATCTGGTCTTCTTCTCCCGGTGATCTCGAGTTCTGCTCCTGAGAGTGCTTTTGCTGTGATTCTTATCCTTGGAAGCTTCCGCACCCCTTTGGGAGGATCTTTGATTCACACCAATCGATCGATCAGGAATCGATTACCCCATCCAATTGATCAGACCCAATCAGGCAGTGCCATGCGGATGGTGAGGTGGTCTTTGGTCCTCCATTCCTGAAAGTGTCAGGGGCACGTAGTCAGGTAGGCTTCCCAGATAAGAGTGTGAGGTGTCCCTTTGTTCCAGAAACAGCTTGATGTTTCCTATTGTTCTGGTAAATAGGCTTAGTCCCGACTGACCTGAAACGTCAACTTTCCTGCTCTTTTGATGCTGCCTGGCCTGCTGTGTTCCTCCAGCTCCACACAGTGTTATCTCAGACTCCAGCATCAGCAGTTCTAGCTATCTCCCAGTGTGAAGCCTCTTCTAAGGATGCCCACCTTGAAGAATTTATCCTCCTCCCTCCAGAAAGACCTCAGAGGATCTCTCTCCCACTGCAACGCTCCGATAATCTCTTTGGCCCTGAAACTCTTCAAACACATACT
>NW_025966029.1:75453-77000 GCF_021869965.1 Rhincodon typus | reverse complement strand
TGCCCTTTAAGCAGACTTCTGCCTTTCATGGCTACACAGCTTACTTCTACCTCCAGGAGCAGCAAGGTTCCTTATGATGCAATGAAACCAGCAGAGAACACCTGATTCAGAACTCAAAACCTTAGTGTTCATTCAAAAACGTATTGACTCCCCATTTCTGTAACCTTTTCCAACTCCTACAACCCTCAGTATCTCTGTAACCTCCTCCAGCTCATACAATCCTCCCTATCTCTATAACTCTTCCAGGTGCTTCAAATCTTCCAGCCTCTTTAATCTTCCCAATCTCTGTAACCACTCCCAGACTCCATATCTCTGCAATATTTGCTACAACACTCCTTAACTCTGTAACCTCCTCCAGTTCCTCCAACCCCTGTCTGCCCTTCCCCACTCCTCCTGCATGCTCCCCAATTCCCTTCCTCTTCCCCAGGTCCAGTCCTCCAAACATCTCCACTTCCTCCACCCATTTCTCTCCCTCTCTGAGCAAGCTTGTCTCTGCCCCTCATCAGCATATCTCTCCCTCCCCAATCCTCTCCTCCATTCCCCAAACCTCTCTGCCCACTTGTCCCTTTCTCCCCCTGTCCCTCTCTCCCCTTGTCTCTCTCTTCCCCCTCTTTGCCCCTTTTCATCTCCATCTCTGATGTGATTGTAATGAGTTCTCCTACTATAAGTCTCAATTTGTGTTTCTGATGCTGACTCTCTGTTTTAACCTTCACCAGAGCCGGGTGTTTGCACTGTGTTTGGTGACCCTCATTACAACACATTTGATGGAAGAGCCTTTAACTTTCAAGGGACGTGCCAGTACGTGTTAACTAAGGACTGCTCTAGTGCAGATAGTTTCCAGGTGTTGGTGCAGAATGATGCCCGCAGGACCTATGCCTACTCGTGGACCAAGTCCATCGAGGTGATGCTAAGTGGGACCAGTATTAGCCTCTTGCAACATCTGACGGTGAAGAAAGATGGGCTGAAGATCTCCCTGCCCTATAAGAACCAACAATTCTCCATTGAGTTAGATGGGTACTTACTGAAAGTAACAACAGAAGCAGGTGAGCTACAGAAATATTATTGATGTATAAAAACTCTCTCACAACTTGGAGCTGCTGTCAGCCCTGGCTCAGGGATTGGACTTGGAATGATTTACGTTCAAATCTCACTCTGGAGGTGAGCATAAAATCAAAGCTAAGGGAGTGCTGCAATGTTGGAGGATGGGATAAGGAAAATCCCATGACGTTTTTTTTTGTAGAAAAGCAGAGGAGTGCTTGCTGGTGACCAATATTTGTCTCTCAGTTAACACCACGAAAACAGATTAGCTGGTATTTTCACATTCTTGTTTCTGAGAACTTGCTGTGTTCAAATTGGTTATGTTTCCTACATTACAAAGTGAAAATATCTCAAAAATACTTCCAACAGCTATAATAGATAACAAGGTGTAGAGCTGGATGAACACAGCAGGCCAAGCAGCATCAGAGGAGCAGGAAAGCTGACGTTTCGGGCCTAGACCCGTCTTCAGAAAATGATTTTCTGAAGAAGGGTCTAGGCCCGAAACGTCA
>NW_025966029.1:21280-35453 GCF_021869965.1 Rhincodon typus | reverse complement strand
GTATCAAGATCTTGGCTCTCTTTTTGTAATGATCCAACACCAAATGACCTGTTTGACAAATTAGATAAGTTACAAGCTCTACCCACCAGGCACAGTACAGTGCAATAGCAAAATATAAGGGAGGGTTGGAAGGGAGGCACAAGACCAAGCTAAAATGAAGTTGGATGGGGAAAGAACTCCGCGTTTGTTTTTGAAATCAACTTGTCAACTCTGGAGCTGCTTTGTTTAAGCCTTTAAGGGACCTGCATTTCCAACCCTGATAGGAAGAAAGTTGCATTACGTCACGGCATTATTGGGGTTATGAAGGATTCCTGGCTGCCCGGGAGATGATCTCTCCCAGAATTCCAGAAACTTAAGCATCATAATAGTCCGACTATTGGGACTCTGGAGAGTTTCTGCAAGTTTGGTGGATGGGTTCAGTGCAATGAATCAAAAGCAACATATAATAAATCATAACATCCTAAGGGTTACTGGACCCAAAGCGTTAACTCTGATTTTTCTCCACAGTGCTGCCAGATCTGCTGAGCTTTTCGAGCAATTTCTGATTTTGTACCCTTGGATCTGTGCTTGTGAGTGTTTGATGCTGTGCATTTTTTTTTTCTCTCAGGATTAGCAAGGTATAACAGCGTTCTTCCTTTCACTGAAGGAAAACTCCATCGGCAAACACATTGAACTGGACCCGGTATACAAATTGCTGAAAAACAGGACCAAAGTGATGCCAACCACCCCAGCAAACCAAGGCATATAAATAACAAGCAGGACAGTCCCCTTCACTATCTGCTACTCCACCAATCTTAGTGTTATTTGCAAACTTGCTAATCAGACCATCTATACTTTCCTCCAGATCATTTATGTATATCATAAACAACAGTGGTCCCAACACAGATCTCTGTGGAACACCACTGGTCACAGTTCTCCATTTTAAGCAACTCCCTTCCACTACAACTCTCTGTCTCCTGTTGCCCATCCAGTTCTCTATCCATCTAGCTAGTACACCCTGGACCCCATGCGACTTCACTTTCTCCATCAGCCCACCATGGGCAACCTTATCAAACGCCTTACTGAAGTCCATGTATATGACATCGACAGCCCTTCCCTCATCTATCAACTTTGTCACTTCCTCAAAGAATTCTATCAAGTTGGTAAGACATGACCTTCCCTGCACAAAACCATGCTGCCTATCACTAATAAGCCCATTTTCTTCCAAATGTAAATGTAGTGTCCTAGGCTTAACCCTCTTCTGTTGCTTCAACAATGAATTTTCTTCCAACATAAGTCAGAGGTCAGGATATTTGCTGATGTTTGCTTGCATGGGTTTCAGATCCATTCATTATTTACTAGAAAATGAAGCAGTTTGTCTTCATATGCAGAAAGGTCTGAACAAAACTTAAAGGCATGGACAGATAAGTGACAAGTAATATTAATTCCACACAGATTTTGGATAATGATCATCTCCCAATGCCATTCCCATTGCGGAATCCCCATTAGCAACATTCTGCAAATCACCATTGACCAGAAACCAGACCAGCCATATAAATTCTATGGCTACAACAGCAGATCAGAGGCTGGGAATTTTGGAGCAAATTGCTGAACTCCTTACTCCCCAGTGCTTGCTAACATCTGCAAGGTCCAATTTCAGAGAATTATCAAATACTGCATGCAGCTCCAACAACACTCAAGAGGTTTGAAACCATCCAAGTAAAAACAACCTGTTTTCCTGAAATCTCATTCACTACACTTGCAATGTAGCAGCTATGTGTTCTAGGGTTAGCATTTGGCTAAACCTAACCACCATCATCAGGGAGATAGTAGGAACTGCCTAGGCCCAAAATGTCAGCTTTTCTGCTCCTCTGATGCTGCTTGGCCTGCTGTGTTCATCCAGCTCTACACCTTGTTATCTCACCATCATTAGGGAGCTTGGTAGGAACGTACCAAGGCTCCTTTTTTGGCAGCATCTTATAAATCTGTGACCTCTACCACCTAGACGACTAAGGGCAGCAGGAACAGGCAACACCACTACCATCTGCAAGCTCCCCTCCAAGTCCCCACCATTCTGACTAGGAAACATAAGGCTGTTCCTTCAGTGCTGAGTTAATATCCTGGAACTCTCTTCCCAACAGCACAATGGAAATACTTACACCCGAGACTGCAGCAGTTCAAGGCAGCAACTCATCAGCAACTTCTCCAGAGCATTTAGGATGCCAGAGACCCTCAAGCTAAGAACGAATTTACCATTTACTTTTGGACTCTTCTTTTCTGTCTTTATGTGACCTATTATGTCGTATTATTATTCCCTTTCTTATATAATCTCTTCTGCCTTCCCTAACATTGACCATTTCTTATATTCTTTGCTCCCATCCATTTTTATTCTGCCTCTGTACTCGCTTATAAACTATTAAATTCCCAATGATTTTTCAACTTTCATGAAAGATTACCAACTCAAAATATCAATATTTTTCATACACTCCAGCTGACTGGCTGATTATTTTCAACATTTTGTGGTTTATGAATTGTTAAAGACAAAACACCTCAAATGTTGCCCTATGGCCCAGTTCGTGCAATGCACCAATTTTGGTGGCACAGCATTTGATTAAATAATGACGTGGCTTAACCTCACTTTGACATTCCATAGGGCCAGAAGCAAAGGTGATAGGTGTAACGGGACGCCTGCTTAGTTATTCGTGCTGATGACTTTTATAAAAATAACTTCTTGACCCCATTAAATCTAAATGCCAATTAGAATTTTGCATGCTTTCACTTATTAGTTTTAAAACTATGTGATAAAAGCTTAATTTACTGTATTTCGAAGCCCGTAACCCAAATTGCCAAATTCTGGACACTTACTCATCAAAGCCTTCTGGAATTTTTCCTTTTAACAAACAGAGCAGCTCCTTCAAAGTCTACAAATAAAAAGGAAACAATTACCATTTTCAGAAGGTCAAGAAAGGTTTTAAAGTTCTAAAGCACATTAAAGAAAGCTCAACATTGAATGATTAGAAAAACAGTGTAGACAGCTCAGTTTAAAAAAAAGTTTACCAGTAAACAGTGCATATTTGTTTGTTAAATGTTAATAGTTAATAGAAGGGCAAAGGCTTGCACTGAAGGCTGTTGAACTGACACAGCTGCACACAAATTACTGTATCCAGGACCTTAAAAATTACCCAGGAAGGAGCAGGCTTTCCAGTCTAAGTGCCAAGTTATGCTCACCCAAAACCTCTACCACTGAGCCCAAACTTAACATGCTGTTCAATTTTCACTCCCAAGATGCCTTTAACAGTCCCATTTTTAAAGGGGTCACAATTAAATGATGAAAAGAAAATCAGCATGTCATTTGCCAAGAGCTAGGAACCATAACTGCAACCTGGACTCCTAGGTGCATTCCCCTTTTGTACACTGATGTGGTGCTTACAAATACCAGGCTACATGAGATTCCTCTGGGGGCTAAGATCAGGAAAACTTCTGTCCTAGGGAATTTCTGCCTTAATCCTGCCATTTCTCGTGCTCCTAGCGTTGTGTGTAGCAAGTCAAACCTCCACCCCTTAGTAGCCTATGATGCACAGTACCCAGATCCTCACTAGTCCACCACCGACTTTACATCAGTAACATCTTGGAACTACTATGAAATTCTTGCTCCCACTCTAGTCCCTGTATATTTCAACAGTTGAATTGGCCGAGGCATCATGCACTGATAAAAACATAAAGCAATTTTAAATGAAACAAAATGCAAATAAGTTATTGAGCAAATAATTACAAATGCACAGAATTATAGCCTAAAATGAGAGCATTCAGTTCATTGTGACTGTATTGTGTTATGATGGCTTAATATTTAATTTTTTGTAGACTCCAGTTTGAAGGATTGCAGATAACTAGATTGCTTTGTTTTAACAATGTTGATGAAATGGTACATTTTTTTTAAAAACAAGAAATTACTTGGAATCTGTGATTCTAGATAATTGCTGGTCTTAATTGTTTGAATTCAGTTCAGGGAAAACACCCAACCGTTTTTATGATTGAGATTGATGGCTGGTTGAAATAAAAAGAACGTAAATGGAGCAAGACTGCAGAATTCCAAGGTGCATGTAGATCTAGTGCATGAATCATAATAAGTTAGTATGTAGGTCTAGCAAGTATTTAAGATTAATGGAATGCTATCCTGTATTAGGTGAGGAATTGAACACAAAAGGAGAGGTTAGGCATCAGTTACACAGGGCACTAGTAAGCCCACTTCTCAAATACAGTGTGAAATTTTAGCGTCTGTTATTTAAAGAATAATTTAAATGTACTGGAGTGATTCAGGAGGTGGGTTACTCGATTGACACATGGTACAAGTGGGTTGTCTCATGAAGGAAATTTGGACAGATTGGGCTTGTTAACACTTGAGTATAGAAGAGTGAGGGGTTGCTTGATTGAAGGACATGATATTCTGCACAGTCTTTACAGGATGAATATGAAAAGACGTTTTCATTTTATGGAGAGACCAAAGCTGGGGTAGCGTTTTAAAATTAGGGGTCAACCTTTTAGAAAACAGATGAGTAGAGAATTCTCTCAGAGGGCTGTGAGAATTTGGGACTCTCTGCCTCAGAGGCTGAGGCAGGGTCACTGAACATTTTTTCACACAGAGGTAGATTGATTCCCTTGCCTATCAAAAACCTAAGATAATTGGGGGTAGATGGGAATGTGGAATTCAAAACACAAACAGATCAGCCATGATCCAATTGAATGGGAGAGCATGTTTGAAGGACCATATTATCATTTAATTCCGCTCCTAATTTGTATGCGTTCATATGTATCACAAATTTGAATGAAATTTCAATATTATAGCTGCTCCACTAGGATATTTTTGGGATGGTGGTGGGGGGTTCTGGAGAGAGGACACGCAAGCTCCCAAATCAAAAGGATATTGCAGCATTGCTGGTTGGCCATTTAGGTAATGATATCCAGAGTGGGACCAGAAAGTACAGAGTCCACAAACATAAAAAACAGCAGTAAATAGTGCCAAAAGGGGAAAAATAGTTATAAAGTCAAGATTAATGGCTCTTTACATAAATGTACACAGTATTTAGAATAAAATATATTAATCAATAGCATAGACAGAACTTAATGGCGAGACAGCTACATTAGTGACGGCTGTGATGAGACGAAATCTGGGAACTAAATCCTCAGGCATATGTGACTTTTTGAAAAGTCAGGCAGGAAGGACAGAAAGAATGGTGAGGTGGTTTTGTTCGTAGAAAATTAAACAAAGTACCATAGCAATAGATGATGTTGAATTGGAAGATGTAGAATCTCAATTAACAGAGGAAAGAAATACCAAAGTTGGGGGGGGAATGGGGAGTCACTTGTGGGACTAGTCAATAGCCCCCCATCCCTCAACAATAATTAAACTGTAGGACAGAGAATAAGTCAGGAGATAATGAAGGCATGTAAAAAATGCAGTACATTAATCAAAACGAAACTTTGATTATTCCAATCAATGCGAATATTAGCCACAAGGAAGAATACACAGACCGTATTCAGAACAGTTTTCTACAATGTTATGACATGGATCTAGAAAAAATCTGGCTATTTTGGATCTGGTAATAAGATGAAATGAGGCAGTTTTATTAATGATCTCAGAGTAAACAATCCCCTAGGAAACAGTGACCACAGCATTCAGATTGAGAAGGAGAAACATGATTCAGTAAAAACTGTGCCAAACTTAAAGGAGGGTAATTGCAAAGGAATGACGGCAAAGCTGGCTGGAATGGAAAAGACAGTTCTTAAACAATGACAGACATTCATGAAAATAATTCATGACTCACAATCAAGATATATCCTAGTAAGAAAGGAGGATTCTAGGAAGGGAATAAACTAACTATGGTTAACCAGAAATTAGAGATGGTATCAAATGACATAAAAAACTGACAATGTGAAGAAATTAATGTGAAGGAAGAGGATTGCAAAAGTTTTAAAAAACTACAATATGTAACAAAAAATTCAAAAGTAAATTATAAGGGTGAACTAGCAAGTAATATGAAAATGGATATTAAGAGTTTCTTTAAATATATAAAAGGGAAGTAACAGGCCAAAATGAAGGTAGAAAATCAGGCTAAGGAAGTAATAATGAGGAACCAGCAGACAGCAGATGTGATGAAAAAATACTTTGCAACAGTCTTCACTTTAGAAGACAATATTAGCATTCCAAAAATACTAAATAATCAAGGGGCAAAAGGAGGAAACAAATACAACAACTGTCACCAGAGAAAAAAGTACTGGGGAAATTAATAGAGCCAAAAGCCAATAAGTCCTTTAGATCTGATGGGTTGTATCCAGGCAGCTTATCTAAACGGAGATATACTGGCATTGTTGAGGTTAGTTAGCTTGCCGAGCTGGTTTCTTGTATCACAGACGTTTCATTACCCTGCTGGGTAATATCCTCAGTGCAGCCTCTGATGAAGCGTTGGTGTGTTTTCCCGCCTGGTTTTTAAACTCTGGAGTCTGTTGAGCTGGATTACCTCACTTCCGGTTTTCCTTCACGGTGGAACGTATATGGGGTTGAGTTCTACACGTTTATTAAAGGCATGCTTCGTGGAGTGCCAGGCTTCTAGGAATTCTCGTGCCTGTCTCTGCCTAGCTTGCCCCAGTCAAAATGGTGGTTCTTCTTGTGGAGATATACTGGTATTGGAAGTGATCCAGAGAACATTCACTAGGTTGACACAGGTACAGGAGGATTATTTTATAAGGACAGGTTGAGTAGATTTGGCCTATATTCATTGGAATAAAGAAGAACAAGAGGTGTATAGGATTCTTAGGTGACTTGATTGGATAGATACAGAAAGACTTTTTTTCGCCTTGTGGGAGAGTCTAAGACCAGAGGGCATAACCTCAGATGGTAGTGAATCTGTAGAATTCTTTACTGCAGTGGGCTGTTGAGGCTTGGTCATGAAGCACATTCAAAGTTGATATAGATTTTTTAAATCAGTAAGGGAATCAAAGGTTATGGGGAAAAGGCAGGAAAGTGAAATTGAAGATTACCAGATCAGCTATGATCCCATTGAATGGTGAAGCAGACTTGATGGGCAAAATGGACTAATTTTCCTTCTACGTCTTATGGCCTTGTTCACCCTAAAAGAAAGGCTGGGAGTTTGAGGCAACATTTGAGAAACTGAAAGCTAGCTTGATCAATGAATGGGTATTGGCTGCTACTAATTTCTTTAAACCCTTTAAAGGTAAGGATTGATGCTAGTGACTTCATGGTAAAAGTCTTGTAAGGTGCGTGATTAATATATACTTTGATGTAATTTATTACAGATTTTGGAGTTGGAACCAGCGGGTTTTAGTTTGTGTTTATGAGGCTTTTAACGATTAACTTTTCACTTTTTGTTGAGCCATGGTTATTTTTTTACAACCAGAATGAGAGAATCCCTTGGGTGGGAAGGGGGAATTTTAGAATTACAAAATCCTTACAGTGCAGATAGAGGCCCATCAAGTCTGCACTGATCCTCCAAAGATAATCCTACCCAGATCCACTCCCCCACCCTATCATCATAACCCCACATTTACCATGGCTAATTCTTCTAGCTGTACATTCCTTGACACTACGGGGCAATTCAGCATGGCCAATCCACCTATCTTGCACACCTTTGGACTGTGGGAGGAAACTGAAGCATCCGCTGGAAATGAAAGATGTAGGGCTAACATGAAAACTCTACATAGACAGCCACACAAGGCTGGAAGTGAACCCAGATCCCTGGCACTGTGTGGCAGCAGTGTCAACCACTATGTTACTCTGCTGCCCTATGTTTCGATTGACAAGTTTTACAAGAGGATAGAATAAACACTGAAGTGCATTAGCTTGTTGTCAGTTAGAAGGATCAGGAATCTTTATTCTTGCTTCAGAAACCAGTAGCTTAGATTTTTTTTCAGTTTGCAGAGGTCCTGGTGGAAATTGGATGTGTGAAACAGATTCTCCTGAAGAAATGAGATACTTAAGAACTGTTACGAAATAACTTACATCAGTGTATTGATTTTAGATTGGAAGTTTTACACCGGAAATGTTTGGTAAGAACCTTGAAGAGGTTACTCAAAGTTGAAAAAGTCTAAGCTCAGTTGTGACTATCAAGTGAAAGCCTGTCAAACTCACAAGACCATGAACTGAAAGTAACAGTAAAGTTAAACCTGGAGATGTGATAGAGAACTGGTATTTGAGTACCGTAAAGTGTGTTGGGATCGATGGGATTATATTTTTACTGTGTATCTAAATCTTTCAAATTGTGTTATATGGAAATAACAGTTTAGTTTATTTTATCACCTTTGTTTTTACATAATAAAACTGGTTTTATTGTTAAAACCAAATTTGCAGTATTGTGTGCCTGTGTTTAAGTGAAAGATCACTTCGTTACATAAAAAAATCAAGTCAGATTTCAATCTGGGATGCAACTTGACTAGTAATGACATCAGATGGGATCCTAACTGTAATTGCGCTGGTGTTATAAACTAAATCAACACAAAAAGTGATACTCTACATTGGAAAAGGAAGTCTTGGGATTTCTATTGGATCTTTAACGTTTGACATATTTATACCCCACGGTTACAAGGATACAGATTTATATTAAATAAAATCCCTCAACCACTTTTACGGAAGAATTCAAAAATTAAAATGACAGACATTTTTGGTGGAATTTGGTGCTACTAACTTATCGGTTAGAGGTTGTTTACAATGCAGGTAAAAATAATGTAATTGCTGATACCTTGTTAAAAATGTAATTGTTGGAATTATTCAGATACGAAGAAAGTGTCTGACATAACTGTATAGGTTACAAGGACAAAGAACAAATGGGTGTATAATTTATTTATATTTTATTCTTATTTATACTGTGCAATGAAATACATTTGAAAATGGTGTTTATTATTTCAAAAGGTGGAAATCTTATGATGACTTTATATTTCATAATTTTTGTGGACTTGAATAAAGAAGGATTATGAATATATGCATTCCGTGTTTTTTTAAGTTAATGAAAAGATCCTGGAACTTGTATTTAGCAAAGGCATTTCTTGGAAATGACACAGTTCCAGAAAATTGCTGGTCTTAGTTACCTGAACTTAGTTGAGGGAAAACACCTGACTGTTTTTATTACTGGGTTTTGTGGCTATTGTTTCACAGGTTTGCAGATAGTTTTGGACTTGTAGTTGAACAATAGCTTGCTGAAGCAAGAGGAAAAAAAATGCTCAGTTTAGCTCTGCTGCTTGTTGTGAAACCAGAACTGTCCTCACAAAGAGCATCTGGAAGAATCCTCACTGTATTTCCCGAGCAACCTAATTTTGCAAAAATCCCAGTGTCTATGCTACCCACTTATGAATGTCAGAATGACAGATGGCTAAATATTCCAAACCTTACCCTTTGTTTCTTTCCCTTTTATCTGGACGTGAATGGGTGTACATTTGTGGTTAATTAGAAGAGTAAAATATTACATTTTCCTGTTACAAACTGCACTGTGTTGAAAGACACGATTTAGAAATATATAAATCTAATTTTGTGTTTGCATTTGAAAATAATAGTATATGGCTGATGGTTACTTTAGGAAGGGATTGTAAGGGGAAAACAAAAACAGGTCAGACACTCCTTCTGGAACAGTGAGACTTGATTCAGTAGGTGTCAGAGAGTAAGATAACAAGGTGTAGAGCTGGATGAACACAGCAGGCCAAGCAGCAGCAGAGGAGCAGGAAGGCTGACGTTTCGGGCCTAGACCCTTCTTCAGAATCCTGCTCCTGTGATGCTGCTTGGCCTGCTGTGTTCATCCAGCTCTACACCTTGTTATCTCAGATTCCCCAGCATCTGCAGTTCCTACTATCTCTGTGTCAGAGTAGATGACTTACAAACCCCTGGAATGTTAACGGAAAACAGTTTGTATGTTGCTGGTTTATAGTCACTTTTGGAATAATTGAAGATTGATTTTGGTTTAGAAAACCTAGAGATTGAAAGATTTTAGGGCAGTTTAAAGTTGATCTGACTAGAGTCAAAAGCAGGTGAATCAGTTAAGTAAAACTTAAAGAATAGATACAGAGAGTTCATTTCTCTGGATTTGAATTTTTGTGGAATTATGGTATTGAAAAGCAGGTTGAAAACTTTGATTTACTGTCTGTTTTATAATGTGTTCTATATTTAGATAGCCTGGTGTGTTCATCTTTCGTGTAATAAATGTCAGTTCTATTGCAAAAGAAATTCTGCAACTTTGTGAGACTATATTTCACTGAGTGACCACAAAACTAAATAAAATTTAAACAAAATCCATCAGGCCAGAGTTCAGAGTTCATTCTGGGATCTGACTTGTCCAGTAAAATCATCAGCTGGGATCAAAACAACGTTAACCAATTCTGCATCTTTGAGGAATAAACCTTGTTCTATAATAAACCTGGATGATGGCTCCTTTTGTTTGAAATCCAGTACTGAGAAAGCCTACAATTAGCCATGAGGAAAAAGTATACTCATCATATCTCAGTCCTAACCACTGGTGGTAGATACTTAAGTGGAGCTGCCTCCACTTCCACCTTCTTGGTTTCCTTCCTGTATACGCTATATAGTTTCAAGCACAATTCTAAATCATTTTAATTGACATAGTAGTCTCTGCCTCAATAGGTATTCCCAGAAAATATTCCACTCTCAAAAAGACAGCATTGCTTCTAATCCAGGCTGTCAGAAGCTTAGCTCCCACTCCAGAAATTGGAGCACATATTAAAGGTTGACACTGTGCAAGTAAATACTGAAAGGGCAGTGAGACATGCCCCAGGGAGGTGTTGTACAATTGTGGGTCAGAACTGATGGAGTGATGCACTGGTCAGGTGATATGTACAAAGGGAACAGCAAATCAGAAGTCCTTTATACATTGAGGTGGCGGAAGATGCTGCAGAAATATTTAAGTTGTCAGTGTACCAAAGAATTATTCCAATTCTTTCTTTCATTCCTCCAGTGATTGCCCTCAGATGGTGCTGTAGGTGACACAACCTATGGACTCAACAATTCACTGTTTGCTCAGAGTTTTAATAATTAAGATTTTCTTTAATCGTTTCTGTCCTAACAAGAGGTGATCCAATTTTCTTTTACATCTTTATTCATGCCATCTATTTCCTGCTTCGGTACTAATGAATTGATATGAGATTCTAATAACCTGCCTACATGCTGATTCCACATCATATTCCAACCATAGTGTAACTGAAGTCGTGTACAAATTCACTACCATGATGAATTGAAATGATGCATAAAACCATGCATTCTTGTAGTTATTTTTCTAAAACCTATTCTCCTAACCCAACCTTTCATTATTTCTGCACTTCTTTTTACGCCTTAAACATTTAGTGTGCACATTGTTTCCTCCTATTTTTCATTTCTCTGGAACTACCAATTCTGCTGAACCAGACTCATCTTTGCAATTTACAGCACTCTTCATTCAATTAACCATCGGCCTAAGACAGTGCCTTAGCAAATGCCAATACGATTCTTCTTGTGCCTGTATTGAAATCATTCATTTAAAGTTCTTTCCCATTGTATTTCTCACTGTCATGTGCTGCATTATAAAATGCTGAGCATTCCACATATCTATTCAATTAATCACTTGACTAGATCTCAGTTAACAACATATCAGCCAAGATCTAAATGAAATAAGAACAGAAATGCTGCAGATTCTCAGCAGGTCAGCCAGACCTTGTGAGAGAATGGTCTGACCTGCTGAGTATTTCTAGCAATTTGTTTTTACTTCAAATTTCTAGTATCTGCAGTATTTTGCTTATGATCTATGTAAACATCAGGACAAGTTTAATGAGCTGAATGGTCTATTCCTTTCTTAGGAAGTTGTGCGCACCTTTATATCCACTCCTTTTGACCATAATTCAGCATGTCTTTTTGATACATTCTCTGACATGAATTGAGTTAAATCTCTACTTATTTAAAGTGCATATCGGTGAATCCATGTAGATCAAATGACTGGAATCATAAAATGCATAAGCAGTGAAATGCAATTTTAACTCTTCCTAAACAAACTACACTGGCTACATCAGAAAATAGTAAACTATCTAGTAAGCTATTAATAACTAAACTATGGATCATTATTCCATCTATTAATCTACAGAAAACCCAATAAATAATTCCACAAAATTAAATGCTCTTACCCCTCTTTATATCAGGTAATGATGCCCTTGTCTCAACCCAACTATCACAGAAATAGAACCTGGTCAGTGTACCTCTATTCGGGTTTTGAAGAATCGATCAGGCAATCTTAGGTTGTGAGTACAATAAACGTCTTGTACGGTGGAGGGTGAGTATTGAGCTCCCATCCTATCCACCTAAAAGACAATATGTACATCCCTTATGTAGATATAACTACTTTGAAGTCAAATGTATTGTGAACTGAATGCACTAATAATTCAACTTAACTTCAAAACTTAAAACTAGATGTCTAGAAAATATTGCCTGTCTTGCAACATCTTCCTCATTCTCTGAATTAAGTATACTACAAAGTGGTCCAAAACGGCAAGCGGAGAGAAACACAATGTAATTCCTGCACGATAATTTGATGGCGTTGTAGCAGCCATGTGACTCCCTTTTCCATTAATAAGTATTTCTCTTAGGCTATGCCATTTGGTTTACCATGGAATTAGAACAGTACAAAATGAGGTTGTTTATGTTTAATCTTCAAAAATTTATCCAATTAACCCCGCTCCCCAACTCACCCTGCAAATATTTCCTTTCAAATCCCTTTGAATATGCTTCCACCGCATTTTCAGGCCGCGAGATCCAGATCACAATAGGTCGCTTTATAAATCTTATAAATGCTTCATCTCTCCCCTAATTCTTTTACAAATACACATTCTTTGCTTACTTGTTACAGCTTGCCTGTAATAATAAACCCCAAGTCGCATCAGGTAACAGAACTGAGCAAAGGGAAGAGCTCCTTACACATTGAAGTTGACCTATATTCATTTTGCAAGAGAGTGAACCCTCTTTGACTGATCAAGTGAGCCTTGTTACTGAAACATTTTGGATTTATTGCTATATTGACTTCATCATCCACTTATTAGGTAGAGTTTGAAAATCATGCTGTTCAGTTGAATTGATATATTGCTGACTCATGGGTTTCAGTGCATGATCGATTAGTATATTTTGCAGTCACTATGCAAGTAAAATCTAGGATTTAAGAGTGGAAATAGGCCATTGAAACCTGCATCATCATTCGATAACATCATGGCTGATCTCAAAAAGAGTGTGGAGAAAAGGAGGTCTGGCAGCAACTGTAGAAAGAAAACAAAGTCAATGTTTCTCTCTACAGATGCTGCCAGGCATGATGTGTTTCGCCAACACTTTGTTTTTGATTTAGATTTCCAGTATCCACACTTCTTTAGGTTTATCATCATGGCTGATCGCATTGTGGTCTCAAATCCCCTTTTTTATCTGCCCTCCATAAGCCTTGATTCCCTTGTCTGTTGAAATCTATCTACTTCAGCTTTGAATAAATTCAATGATACTGCCTTCATGGGTCTTAGACTGCTGTCAAGGGTCTTATAAAGAAGTAACTGCAGCAATAGCTAAACATTGCTTAGAATCTTCCAAAGTGCCTTAGATTCTGGAAATGTAACATCTTTATTCAAGAAAGAGGGAAAATGAAAACTGGATATTTAGAAAACTATAATGAAATCAGGCAGAGTCAACATGGTTTAATGAAAGGAATTGTGTTTAATTAATTTAACAACATTCATTGAGGAATAACAAGCAAGGTCGATAAAAGGGAACCTGTAGACTTAAATTTTCAAAATGCATTTGATATGGTGCCAAATCAAAAGTTTACCATGCAAAATTAGAGCTCATATCAAATGAAGAAAGATAGCGGCATGAATTAAGTTAGCAAAACAGCAAATTGTAAGGACTGTGCCTTTTTATTTTTGTATCTTTAAAAAGAGCAAAAATAAAGAACTTTAAAAAACTAGGATGGCTGAATAATTTCACAGCAAGGAATTTGATACTTATTGCGAACTTTTTTTGTGGCTGTGGGTTCCTACAATATGCAGACAATCAGGAGTTATGTAAACAACTCAGAAGCTGATTGGTTTGCAGTAAACTAGGATTGGAATTGTAGGTAAATTAGAGAGAGGGACGAGGGGTGGGGAGGGAGACAGAGAGAGAGAGACAGAGAGAAAGAAAGAGAAA